>NW_024469766.1:0-40703 GCF_017976425.1 Toxotes jaculatrix
AAACGGTAAAATTTCACCGTTCCTGGCCATATGAGACTGTTTTTCACAACGTTTGCCCTGAAAGTGCCAGGTACTGCAGATGAAAGAAACACACGGGAAAACTCAGCAAAATGCTTCTTCTAATGTAAAATAGTGTTTCCATGCTGGAAAAAGTCTTATTTTGACGCCAGCAACGTATTTGATGCAAAGCTGTCATTTCAGCTCAAACGGTAAAATTTCACCGTTCCTGGCCATATGAGACTGTTTTTCACAACGTTTGCCCTGAAAGTGCCAGGTACTGCAGATGAAAGAAACACACGGGAAAACTCAGCAAAATGCTTCTTCTAATGTAAAATAGTGTTTCCATGCTGGAAAAAGTCTTATTTTGACGCCAGCAACATATTTGATGCAAAGCTGTCATTTCAGCTCAAACGGTAAAATTTCACCGTTCCTGGCCATATGAGACTGTTTTTCACAACGTTTGCCCTGAAAGTGCCAGGTACTGCAGATGAAAGAAACACACGGGAAAACTCTGCAAAATGCTTCTTCTAATGTAAAATAGTGTTTCCATGCTGGAAACAGTCTTATTTTGACGCCAGCAACATATTTTAGACACACCGTTCATTTCAGCACTAACTGACTGAAACTTGCCGTTTTAAGCGTTTCCAGCCATTCTCCGTGTGTCTGGGACACAGCGTGTGCCCTGAAAATGCCACACAGTACAAATCACAGAAACATACTTGAAAACTCTGCCAAATGCTTCTTCTAATGTAAAATAGTGTTTCCATGCTGGAAAAAGTCTTATTTTGACGCCAGCAACATATTTGATGCAAAGCTGTCATTTCAGCTCAAACGGTAAAATTTCACCGTTCCTGGCCATATGAGACTGTTTTTCACAACGTTTGCCCTGAAAGTGCCAGGTACTGCAGATGAAAGAAACACACGGGAAAACTCAGCAAAATGCTTCTTCTAATGTAAAATAGTGTTTCCATGCTGGAAAAAGTCTTATTTTGACGCCAGCAACATATTTGATGCAAAGCTGTCATTTCAGCTCAAACGGTAAAATTTCACCGTTCCTGGCCATATGAGACTGTTTTTCACAACGTTTGCCCTGAAAGTGCCAGGTACTGCAGATGAAAGAAACACACGGGAAAACTCTGCAAAATGCTTCTTCTAATGTAAAATAGTGTTTCCATGCTGGAAAAAGTCTTATTTTGACGCCAGCAACATATTTGATGCAAAGCTGTCATTTCAGCTCAAACGGTAAAATTTCACCGTTCCTGGCCATATGAGACTGTTTTTCACAACGTTTGCCCTGAAAGTGCCAGGTACTGCAGATGAAAGAAACACACGGGAAAACTCTGCAAAATGCTTCTTCTAATGTAAAATAGTGTTTCCATGCTGGAAACAGTCTTATTTTGACGCCAGCAACATATTTTAGACACACCGTTCATTTCAGCACTAACTGACTGAAACTTGCCGTTTTAAGCGTTTCCAGCCATTCTCCGTGTGTCTGGGACACAGCGTGTGCCCTGAAAATGCCACACAGTACAAATCACAGAAACATACTTGAAAACTCTGCCAAATGCTTCTTCTAATGTAAAATAGTGTTTCCATGCTGGAAAAAGTCTTATTTTGACGCCAGCAACATATTTGATGCAAAGCTGTCATTTCAGCTCAAACGGTAAAATTTCACCGTTCCTGGCCATATGAGACTGTTTTTCACAACGTTTGCCCTGAAAGTGCCAGGTACTGCAGATGAAAGAAACACACGGGAAAACTCAGCAAAATGCTTCTTCTAATGTAAAATAGTGTTTCCATGCTGGAAAAAGTCTTATTTTGACGCCAGCAACATATTTGATGCAAAGCTGTCATTTCAGCTCAAACGGTAAAATTTCACCGTTCCTGGCCATATGAGACTGTTTTTCACAACGTTTGCCCTGAAAGTGCCAGGTACTGCAGATGAAAGAAACACACGGGAAAACTCAGCAAAATGCTTCTTCTAATGTAAAATAGTGTTTCCATGCTGGAAAAAGTCTTATTTTGACGCCAGCAACATATTTGATGCAAAGCTGTCATTTCAGCTCAAACGGTAAAATTTCACCGTTCCTGGCCATATGAGACTGTTTTTCACAACGTTTGCCCTGAAAGTGCCAGGTACTGCAGATGAAAGAAACACACGGGAAAACTCTGCAAAATGCTTCTTCTAATGTAAAATAGTGTTTCCATGCTGGAAACAGTCTTATTTTGACGCCAGCAACATATTTTAGACACACCGTTCATTTCAGCACTAACTGACTGAAACTTGCCGTTTTAAGCGTTTCCAGCCATTCTCCGTGTGTCTGGGACACAGCGTGTGCCCTGAAAATGCCACACAGTACAAATCACAGAAACATACTTGAAAACTCTGCCAAATGCTTCTTCTAATGTAAAATAGTGTTTCCATGCTGGAAAAAGTCTTATTTTGACGCCAGCAACATATTTGATGCAAAGCTGTCATTTCAGCTCAAACGGTAAAATTTCACCGTTCCTGGCCATATGAGACTGTTTTTCACAACGTTTGCCCTGAAAGTGCCAGGTACTGCAGATGAAAGAAACACACGGGAAAACTCTGCAAAATGCTTCTTCTAATGTAAAATAGTGTTTCCATGCTGGAAAAAGTCTTATTTTGACGCCAGCAACATATTTGATGCAAAGCTGTCATTTCAGCTCAAACGGTAAAATTTCACCGTTCCTGGCCATATGAGACTGTTTTTCACAACGTTTGCCCTGAAAGTGCCAGGTACTGCAGATGAAAGAAACACACGGGAAAACTCTGCAAAATGCTTCTTCTAATGTAAAATAGTGTTTCCATGCTGGAAACAGTCTTATTTTGACGCCAGCAACATATTTTAGACACACCGTTCATTTCAGCACTAACTGACTGAAACTTGCCGTTTTAAGCGTTTCCAGCCATTCTCCGTGTGTCTGGGACACAGCGTGTGCCCTGAAAATGCCACACAGTACAAATCACAGAAACATACTTGAAAACTCTGCCAAATGCTTCTTCTAATGTAAAATAGTGTTTCCATGCTGGAAAAAGTCTTATTTTGACGCCAGCAACATATTTGATGCAAAGCTGTCATTTCAGCTCAAACGGTAAAATTTCACCGTTCCTGGCCATATGAGACTGTTTTTCACAACGTTTGCCCTGAAAGTGCCAGGTACTGCAGATGAAAGAAACACACGGGAAAACTCAGCAAAATGCTTCTTCTAATGTAAAATAGTGTTTCCATGCTGGAAAAAGTCTTATTTTGACGCCAGCAACATATTTGATGCAAAGCTGTCATTTCAGCTCAAACGGTAAAATTTCACCGTTCCTGGCCATATGAGACTGTTTTTCACAACGTTTGCCCTGAAAGTGCCAGGTACTGCAGATGAAAGAAACACACGGGAAAACTCTGCAAAATGCTTCTTCTAATGTAAAATAGTGTTTCCATGCTGGAAACAGTCTTATTTTGACGCCAGCAACATATTTTAGACACACCGTTCATTTCAGCACTAACTGACTGAAACTTGCCGTTTTAAGCGTTTCCAGCCATTCTCCGTGTGTCTGGGACACAGCGTGTGCCCTGAAAATGCCACACAGTACAAATCACAGAAACATACTTGAAAACTCTGCCAAATGCTTCTTCTAATGTAAAATAGTGTTTCCATGCTGGAAAAAGTCTTATTTTGACGCCAGCAACATATTTGATGCAAAGCTGTCATTTCAGCTCAAACGGTAAAATTTCACCGTTCCTGGCCATATGAGACTGTTTTTCACAACGTTTGCCCTGAAAGTGCCAGGTACTGCAGATGAAAGAAACACACGGGAAAACTCTGCAAAATGCTTCTTCTAATGTAAAATAGTGTTTCCATGCTGGAAAAAGTCTTATTTTGACGCCAGCAACATATTTGATGCAAAGCTGTCATTTCAGCTCAAACGGTAAAATTTCACCGTTCCTGGCCATATGAGACTGTTTTTCACAACGTTTGCCCTGAAAGTGCCAGGTACTGCAGATGAAAGAAACACACGGGAAAACTCTGCAAAATGCTTCTTCTAATGTAAAATAGTGTTTCCATGCTGGAAACAGTCTTATTTTGACGCCAGCAACATATTTTAGACACACCGTTCATTTCAGCACTAACTGACTGAAACTTGCCGTTTTAAGCGTTTCCAGCCATTCTCCGTGTGTCTGGGACACAGCGTGTGCCCTGAAAATGCCACACAGTACAAATCACAGAAACATACTTGAAAACTCTGCCAAATGCTTCTTCTAATGTAAAATAGTGTTTCCATGCTGGAAAAAGTCTTATTTTGACGCCAGCAACATATTTGATGCAAAGCTGTCATTTCAGCTCAAACGGTAAAATTTCACCGTTCCTGGCCATATGAGACTGTTTTTCACAACGTTTGCCCTGAAAGTGCCAGGTACTGCAGATGAAAGAAACACACGGGAAAACTCAGCAAAATGCTTCTTCTAATGTAAAATAGTGTTTCCATGCTGGAAAAAGTCTTATTTTGACGCCAGCAACATATTTGATGCAAAGCTGTCATTTCAGCTCAAACGGTAAAATTTCACCGTTCCTGGCCATATGAGACTGTTTTTCACAACGTTTGCCCTGAAAGTGCCAGGTACTGCAGATGAAAGAAACACACGGGAAAACTCTGCAAAATGCTTCTTCTAATGTAAAATAGTGTTTCCATGCTGGAAACAGTCTTATTTTGACGCCAGCAACATATTTTAGACACACCGTTCATTTCAGCACTAACTGACTGAAACTTGCCGTTTTAAGCGTTTCCAGCCATTCTCCGTGTGTCTGGGACACAGCGTGTGCCCTGAAAATGCCACACAGTACAAATCACAGAAACATACTTGAAAAACTCTGCCAAATGCTTCTTCTAATGTAAAATAGTGTTTCCATGCTGGAAAAAGTCTTATTTTGACGCCAGCAACATATTTGATGCAAAGCTGTCATTTCAGCTCAAACGGTAAAATTTCACCGTTCCTGGCCATATGAGACTGTTTTTCACAACGTTTGCCCTGAAAGTGCCAGGTACTGCAGATGAAAGAAACACACGGGAAAACTCTGCAAAATGCTTCTTCTAATGTAAAATAGTGTTTCCATGCTGGAAAAAGTCTTATTTTGACGCCAGCAACATATTTGATGCAAAGCTGTCATTTCAGCTCAAACGGTAAAATTTCACCGTTCCTGGCCATATGAGACTGTTTTTCACAACGTTTGCCCTGAAAGTGCCAGGTACTGCAGATGAAAGAAACACACGGGAAAACTCAGCAAAATGCTTCTTCTAATGTAAAATAGTGTTTCCATGCTGGAAAAAGTCTTATTTTGACGCCAGCAACATATTTGATGCAAAGCTGTCATTTCAGCTCAAACGGTAAAATTTCACCGTTCCTGGCCATATGAGACTGTTTTTCACAACGTTTGCCCTGAAAGTGCCAGGTACTGCAGATGAAAGAAACACACGGGAAAACTCAGCAAAATGCTTCTTCTAATGTAAAATAGTGTTTCCATGCTGGAAAAAGTCTTATTTTGACGCCAGCAACATATTTGATGCAAAGCTGTCATTTCAGCTCAAACGGTAAAATTTCACCGTTCCTGGCCATATGAGACTGTTTTTCACAACGTTTGCCCTGAAAGTGCCAGGTACTGCAGATGAAAGAAACACACGGGAAAACTCTGCAAAATGCTTCTTCTAATGTAAAATAGTGTTTCCATGCTGGAAACAGTCTTATTTTGACGCCAGCAACATATTTTAGACACACCGTTCATTTCAGCACTAACTGACTGAAACTTGCCGTTTTAAGCGTTTCCAGCCATTCTCCGTGTGTCTGGGACACAGCGTGTGCCCTGAAAATGCCACACAGTACAAATCACAGAAACATACTTGAAAACTCTGCCAAATGCTTCTTCTAATGTAAAATAGTGTTTCCATGCTGGAAAAAGTCTTATTTTGACGCCAGCAACGTATTTGATGCAAAGCTGTCATTTCAGCTCAAACGGTAAAATTTCACCGTTCCTGGCCATATGAGACTGTTTTTCACAACGTTTGCCCTGAAAGTGCCAGGTACTGCAGATGAAAGAAACACACGGGAAAACTCTGCAAAATGCTTCTTCTAATGTAAAATAGTGTTTCCATGCTGGAAAAAGTCTTATTTTGACGCCAGCAACATATTTGATGCAAAGCTGTCATTTCAGCTCAAACGGTAAAATTTCACCGTTCCTGGCCATATGAGACTGTTTTTCACAACGTTTGCCCTGAAAGTGCCAGGTACTGCAGATGAAAGAAACACACGGGAAAACTCTGCAAAATGCTTCTTCTAATGTAAAATAGTGTTTCCATGCTGGAAACAGTCTTATTTTGACGCCAGCAACATATTTTAGACACACCGTTCATTTCAGCACTAACTGACTGAAACTTGCCGTTTTAAGCGTTTCCAGCCATTCTCCGTGTGTCTGGGACACAGCGTGTGCCCTGAAAATGCCACACAGTACAAATCACAGAAACATACTTGAAAACTCTGCCAAATGCTTCTTCTAATGTAAAATAGTGTTTCCATGCTGGAAAAAGTCTTATTTTGACGCCAGCAACATATTTGATGCAAAGCTGTCATTTCAGCTCAAACGGTAAAATTTCACCGTTCCTGGCCATATGAGACTGTTTTTCACAACGTTTGCCCTGAAAGTGCCAGGTACTGCAGATGAAAGAAACACACGGGAAAACTCTGCAAAATGCTTCTTCTAATGTAAAATAGTGTTTCCATGCTGGAAAAAGTCTTATTTTGACGCCAGCAACATATTTGATGCAAAGCTGTCATTTCAGCTCAAACGGTAAAATTTCACCGTTCCTGGCCATATGAGACTGTTTTTCACAACGTTTGCCCTGAAAGTGCCAGGTACTGCAGATGAAAGAAACACACGGGAAAACTCAGCAAAATGCTTCTTCTAATGTAAAATAGTGTTTCCATGCTGGAAAAAGTCTTATTTTGACGCCAGCAACATATTTGATGCAAAGCTGTCATTTCAGCTCAAACGGTAAAATTTCACCGTTCCTGGCCATATGAGACTGTTTTTCACAACGTTTGCCCTGAAAGTGCCAGGTACTGCAGATGAAAGAAACACACGGGAAAACTCTGCAAAATGCTTCTTCTAATGTAAAATAGTGTTTCCATGCTGGAAACAGTCTTATTTTGACGCCAGCAACATATTTTAGACACACCGTTCATTTCAGCACTAACTGACTGAAACTTGCCGTTTTAAGCGTTTCCAGCCATTCTCCGTGTGTCTGGGACACAGCGTGTGCCCTGAAAATGCCACACAGTACAAATCACAGAAACATACTTGAAAACTCTGCCAAATGCTTCTTCTAATGTAAAATAGTGTTTCCATGCTGGAAAAAGTCTTATTTTGACGCCAGCAACATATTTGATGCAAAGCTGTCATTTCAGCTCAAACGGTAAAATTTCACCGTTCCTGGCCATATGAGACTGTTTTTCACAACGTTTGCCCTGAAAGTGCCAGGTACTGCAGATGAAAGAAACACACGGGAAAACTCAGCAAAATGCTTCTTCTAATGTAAAATAGTGTTTCCATGCTGGAAAAAGTCTTATTTTGACGCCAGCAACATATTTGATGCAAAGCTGTCATTTCAGCTCAAACGGTAAAATTTCACCGTTCCTGGCCATATGAGACTGTTTTTCACAACGTTTGCCCTGAAAGTGCCAGGTACTGCAGATGAAAGAAACACACGGGAAAACTCTGCAAAATGCTTCTTCTAATGTAAAATAGTGTTTCCATGCTGGAAACAGTCTTATTTTGACGCCAGCAACATATTTTAGACACACCGTTCATTTCAGCACTAACTGACTGAAACTTGCCGTTTTAAGCGTTTCCAGCCATTCTCCGTGTGTCTGGGACACAGCGTGTGCCCTGAAAATGCCACACAGTACAAATCACAGAAACATACTTGAAAACTCTGCCAAATGCTTCTTCTAATGTAAAATAGTGTTTCCATGCTGGAAAAAGTCTTATTTTGACGCCAGCAACGTATTTGATGCAAAGCTGTCATTTCAGCTCAAACGGTAAAATTTCACCGTTCCTGGCCATATGAGACTGTTTTTCACAACGTTTGCCCTGAAAGTGCCAGGTACTGCAGATGAAAGAAACACACGGGAAAACTCAGCAAAATGCTTCTTCTAATGTAAAATAGTGTTTCCATGCTGGAAAAAGTCTTATTTTGACGCCAGCAACATATTTGATGCAAAGCTGTCATTTCAGCTCAAACGGTAAAATTTCACCGTTCCTGGCCATATGAGACTGTTTTTCACAACGTTTGCCCTGAAAGTGCCAGGTACTGCAGATGAAAGAAACACACGGGAAAACTCTGCAAAATGCTTCTTCTAATGTAAAATAGTGTTTCCATGCTGGAAACAGTCTTATTTTGACGCCAGCAACATATTTTAGACACACCGTTCATTTCAGCACTAACTGACTGAAACTTGCCGTTTTAAGCGTTTCCAGCCATTCTCCGTGTGTCTGGGACACAGCGTGTGCCCTGAAAATGCCACACAGTACAAATCACAGAAACATACTTGAAAACTCTGCCAAATGCTTCTTCTAATGTAAAATAGTGTTTCCATGCTGGAAAAAGTCTTATTTTGACGCCAGCAACATATTTGATGCAAAGCTGTCATTTCAGCTCAAACGGTAAAATTTCACCGTTCCTGGCCATATGAGACTGTTTTTCACAACGTTTGCCCTGAAAGTGCCAGGTACTGCAGATGAAAGAAACACACGGGAAAACTCTGCAAAATGCTTCTTCTAATGTAAAATAGTGTTTCCATGCTGGAAAAAGTCTTATTTTGACGCCAGCAACATATTTGATGCAAAGCTGTCATTTCAGCTCAAACGGTAAAATTTCACCGTTCCTGGCCATATGAGACTGTTTTTCACAACGTTTGCCCTGAAAGTGCCAGGTACTGCAGATGAAAGAAACACACGGGAAAACTCAGCAAAATGCTTCTTCTAATGTAAAATAGTGTTTCCATGCTGGAAAAAGTCTTATTTTGACGCCAGCAACATATTTGATGCAAAGCTGTCATTTCAGCTCAAACGGTAAAATTTCACCGTTCCTGGCCATATGAGACTGTTTTTCACAACGTTTGCCCTGAAAGTGCCAGGTACTGCAGATGAAAGAAACACACGGGAAAACTCTGCAAAATGCTTCTTCTAATGTAAAATAGTGTTTCCATGCTGGAAACAGTCTTATTTTGACGCCAGCAACATATTTTAGACACACCGTTCATTTCAGCACTAACTGACTGAAACTTGCCGTTTTAAGCGTTTCCAGCCATTCTCCGTGTGTCTGGGACACAGCGTGTGCCCTGAAAATGCCACACAGTACAAATCACAGAAACATACTTGAAAACTCTGCCAAATGCTTCTTCTAATGTAAAATAGTGTTTCCATGCTGGAAAAAGTCTTATTTTGACGCCAGCAACATATTTGATGCAAAGCTGTCATTTCAGCTCAAACGGTAAAATTTCACCGTTCCTGGCCATATGAGACTGTTTTTCACAACGTTTGCCCTGAAAGTGCCAGGTACTGCAGATGAAAGAAACACACGGGAAAACTCAGCAAAATGCTTCTTCTAATGTAAAATAGTGTTTCCATGCTGGAAAAAGTCTTATTTTGACGCCAGCAACATATTTGATGCAAAGCTGTCATTTCAGCTCAAACGGTAAAATTTCACCGTTCCTGGCCATATGAGACTGTTTTTCACAACGTTTGCCCTGAAAGTGCCAGGTACTGCAGATGAAAGAAACACACGGGAAAACTCTGCAAAATGCTTCTTCTAATGTAAAATAGTGTTTCCATGCTGGAAACAGTCTTATTTTGACGCCAGCAACATATTTTAGACACACCGTTCATTTCAGCACTAACTGACTGAAACTTGCCGTTTTAAGCGTTTCCAGCCATTCTCCGTGTGTCTGGGACACAGCGTGTGCCCTGAAAATGCCACACAGTACAAATCACAGAAACATACTTGAAAACTCTGCCAAATGCTTCTTCTAATGTAAAATAGTGTTTCCATGCTGGAAAAAGTCTTATTTTGACGCCAGCAACGTATTTGATGCAAAGCTGTCATTTCAGCTCAAACGGTAAAATTTCACCGTTCCTGGCCATATGAGACTGTTTTTCACAACGTTTGCCCTGAAAGTGCCAGGTACTGCAGATGAAAGAAACACACGGGAAAACTCAGCAAAATGCTTCTTCTAATGTAAAATAGTGTTTCCATGCTGGAAAAAGTCTTATTTTGACGCCAGCAACATATTTGATGCAAAGCTGTCATTTCAGCTCAAACGGTAAAATTTCACCGTTCCTGGCCATATGAGACTGTTTTTCACAACGTTTGCCCTGAAAGTGCCAGGTACTGCAGATGAAAGAAACACACGGGAAAACTCTGCAAAATGCTTCTTCTAATGTAAAATAGTGTTTCCATGCTGGAAACAGTCTTATTTTGACGCCAGCAACATATTTTAGACACACCGTTCATTTCAGCACTAACTGACTGAAACTTGCCGTTTTAAGCGTTTCCAGCCATTCTCCGTGTGTCTGGGACACAGCGTGTGCCCTGAAAATGCCACACAGTACAAATCACAGAAACATACTTGAAAACTCTGCCAAATGCTTCTTCTAATGTAAAATAGTGTTTCCATGCTGGAAAAAGTCTTATTTTGACGCCAGCAACATATTTGATGCAAAGCTGTCATTTCAGCTCAAACGGTAAAATTTCACCGTTCCTGGCCATATGAGACTGTTTTTCACAACGTTTGCCCTGAAAGTGCCAGGTACTGCAGATGAAAGAAACACACGGGAAAACTCTGCAAAATGCTTCTTCTAATGTAAAATAGTGTTTCCATGCTGGAAAAAGTCTTATTTTGACGCCAGCAACATATTTGATGCAAAGCTGTCATTTCAGCTCAAACGGTAAAATTTCACCGTTCCTGGCCATATGAGACTGTTTTTCACAACGTTTGCCCTGAAAGTGCCAGGTACTGCAGATGAAAGAAACACACGGGAAAACTCAGCAAAATGCTTCTTCTAATGTAAAATAGTGTTTCCATGCTGGAAAAAGTCTTATTTTGACGCCAGCAACATATTTGA
Organism: Toxotes jaculatrix; assembly: GCF_017976425.1. Lineage (NCBI taxonomy): Eukaryota > Metazoa > Chordata > Actinopteri > Toxotidae > Toxotes > Toxotes jaculatrix. Next base: position 11,191 of record NW_024469766.1, read on the forward strand.
TGCAAAGCTGTCATTTCAGCTCAAACGGTAAAATTTCACCGTTCCTGGCCATATGAGACTGTTTTTCACAACGTTTGCCCTGAAAGTGCCAGGTACTGCAGATGAAAGAAACACACGGGAAAACTCTGCAAAATGCTTCTTCTAATGTAAAATAGTGTTTCCATGCTGGAAACAGTCTTATTTTGACGCCAGCAACATATTTTAGACACACCGTTCATTTCAGCACTAACTGACTGAAACTTGCCGTTTTAAGCGTTTCCAGCCATTCTCCGTGTGTCTGGGACACAGCGTGTGCCCTGAAAATGCCACACAGTACAAATCACAGAAACATACTTGAAAACTCTGCCAAATGCTTCTTCTAATGTAAAATAGTGTTTCCATGCTGGAAAAAGTCTTATTTTGACGCCAGCAACATATTTGATGCAAAGCTGTCATTTCAGCTCAAACGGTAAAATTTCACCGTTCCTGGCCATATGAGACTGTTTTTCACAACGTTTGCCCTGAAAGTGCCAGGTACTGCAGATGAAAGAAACACACGGGAAAACTCAGCAAAATGCTTCTTCTAATGTAAAATAGTGTTTCCATGCTGGAAAAAGTCTTATTTTGACGCCAGCAACATATTTGATGCAAAGCTGTCATTTCAGCTCAAACGGTAAAATTTCACCGTTCCTGGCCATATGAGACTGTTTTTCACAACGTTTGCCCTGAAAGTGCCAGGTACTGCAGATGAAAGAAACACACGGGAAAACTCTGCAAAATGCTTCTTCTAATGTAAAATAGTGTTTCCATGCTGGAAACAGTCTTATTTTGACGCCAGCAACATATTTTAGACACACCGTTCATTTCAGCACTAACTGACTGAAACTTGCCGTTTTAAGCGTTTCCAGCCATTCTCCGTGTGTCTGGGACACAGCGTGTGCCCTGAAAATGCCACACAGTACAAATCACAGAAACATACTTGAAAACTCTGCCAAATGCTTCTTCTAATGTAAAATAGTGTTTCCATGCTGGAAAAAGTCTTATTTTGACGCCAGCAACGTATTTGATGCAAAGCTGTCATTTCAGCTCAAACGGTAAAATTTCACCGTTCCTGGCCATATGAGACTGTTTTTCACAACGTTTGCCCTGAAAGTGCCAGGTACTGCAGATGAAAGAAACACACGGGAAAACTCAGCAAAATGCTTCTTCTAATGTAAAATAGTGTTTCCATGCTGGAAAAAGTCTTATTTTGACGCCAGCAACATATTTGATGCAAAGCTGTCATTTCAGCTCAAACGGTAAAATTTCACCGTTCCTGGCCATATGAGACTGTTTTTCACAACGTTTGCCCTGAAAGTGCCAGGTACTGCAGATGAAAGAAACACACGGGAAAACTCTGCAAAATGCTTCTTCTAATGTAAAATAGTGTTTCCATGCTGGAAACAGTCTTATTTTTGACGCCAGCAACATATTTTAGACACACCGTTCATTTCAGCACTAACTGACTGAAACTTGCCGTTTTAAGCGTTTCCAGCCATTCTCCGTGTGTCTGGGACACAGCGTGTGCCCTGAAAATGCCACACAGTACAAATCACAGAAACATACTTGAAAACTCTGCCAAATGCTTCTTCTAATGTAAAATAGTGTTTCCATGCTGGAAAAAGTCTTATTTTGACGCCAGCAACATATTTGATGCAAAGCTGTCATTTCAGCTCAAACGGTAAAATTTCACCGTTCCTGGCCATATGAGACTGTTTTTCACAACGTTTGCCCTGAAAGTGCCAGGTACTGCAGATGAAAGAAACACACGGGAAAACTCTGCAAAATGCTTCTTCTAATGTAAAATAGTGTTTCCATGCTGGAAAAAGTCTTATTTTGACGCCAGCAACATATTTGATGCAAAGCTGTCATTTCAGCTCAAACGGTAAAATTTCACCGTTCCTGGCCATATGAGACTGTTTTTCACAACGTTTGCCCTGAAAGTGCCAGGTACTGCAGATGAAAGAAACACACGGGAAAACTCAGCAAAATGCTTCTTCTAATGTAAAATAGTGTTTCCATGCTGGAAAAAGTCTTATTTTGACGCCAGCAACATATTTGATGCAAAGCTGTCATTTCAGCTCAAACGGTAAAATTTCACCGTTCCTGGCCATATGAGACTGTTTTTCACAACGTTTGCCCTGAAGTGCCAGGTACTGCAGATGAAAGAAACACACGGGAAAACTCTGCAAAATGCTTCTTCTAATGTAAAATAGTGTTTCCATGCTGGAAACAGTCTTATTTTGACGCCAGCAACATATTTTAGACACACCGTTCATTTCAGCACTAACTGACTGAAACTTGCCGTTTTAAGCGTTTCCAGCCATTCTCCGTGTGTCTGGGACACAGCGTGTGCCCTGAAAATGCCACACAGTACAAATCACAGAAACATACTTGAAAACTCTGCCAAATGCTTCTTCTAATGTAAAATAGTGTTTCCATGCTGGAAAAAGTCTTATTTTGACGCCAGCAACATATTTGATGCAAAGCTGTCATTTCAGCTCAAACGGTAAAATTTCACCGTTCCTGGCCATATGAGACTGTTTTTCACAACGTTTGCCCTGAAAGTGCCAGGTACTGCAGATGAAAGAAACACACGGGAAAACTCTGCAAAATGCTTCTTCTAATGTAAAATAGTGTTTCCATGCTGGAAAAAGTCTTATTTTGACGCCAGCAACATATTTGATGCAAAGCTGTCATTTCAGCTCAAACGGTAAAATTTCACCGTTCCTGGCCATATGAGACTGTTTTTCACAACGTTTGCCCTGAAAGTGCCAGGTACTGCAGATGAAAGAAACACACGGGAAAACTCAGCAAAATGCTTCTTCTAATGTAAAATAGTGTTTCCATGCTGGAAAAAGTCTTATTTTGACGCCAGCAACATATTTGATGCAAAGCTGTCATTTCAGCTCAAACGGTAAAATTTCACCGTTCCTGGCCATATGAGACTGTTTTTCACAACGTTTGCCCTGAAAGTGCCAGGTACTGCAGATGAAAGAAACACACGGGAAAACTCAGCAAAATGCTTCTTCTAATGTAAAATAGTGTTTCCATGCTGGAAAAAGTCTTATTTTGACGCCAGCAACATATTTGATGCAAAGCTGTCATTTCAGCTCAAACGGTAAAATTTCACCGTTCCTGGCCATATGAGACTGTTTTTCACAACGTTTGCCCTGAAAGTGCCAGGTACTGCAGATGAAAGAAACACACGGGAAAACTCTGCAAAATGCTTCTTCTAATGTAAAATAGTGTTTCCATGCTGGAAACAGTCTTATTTTGACGCCAGCAACATATTTTAGACACACCGTTCATTTCAGCACTAACTGACTGAAACTTGCCGTTTTAAGCGTTTCCAGCCATTCTCCGTGTGTCTGGGACACAGCGTGTGCCCTGAAAATGCCACACAGTACAAATCACAGAAACATACTTGAAAACTCTGCCAAATGCTTCTTCTAATGTAAAATAGTGTTTCCATGCTGGAAAAAGTCTTATTTTGACGCCAGCAACGTATTTGATGCAAAGCTGTCATTTCAGCTCAAACGGTAAAATTTCACCGTTCCTGGCCATATGAGACTGTTTTTCACAACGTTTGCCCTGAAAGTGCCAGGTACTGCAGATGAAAGAAACACACGGGAAAACTCTGCAAAATGCTTCTTCTAATGTAAAATAGTGTTTCCATGCTGGAAAAAGTCTTATTTTGACGCCAGCAACATATTTGATGCAAAGCTGTCATTTCAGCTCAAACGGTAAAATTTCACCGTTCCTGGCCATATGAGACTGTTTTTCACAACGTTTGCCCTGAAAGTGCCAGGTACTGCAGATGAAAGAAACACACGGGAAAACTCTGCAAAATGCTTCTTCTAATGTAAAATAGTGTTTCCATGCTGGAAACAGTCTTATTTGACGCCAGCAACATATTTTAGACACACCGTTCATTTCAGCACTAACTGACTGAAACTTGCCGTTTTAAGCGTTTCCAGCCATTCTCCGTGTGTCTGGGACACAGCGTGTGCCCTGAAAATGCCACACAGTACAAATCACAGAAACATACTTGAAAACTCTGCCAAATGCTTCTTCTAATGTAAAATAGTGTTTCCATGCTGGAAAAAAGTCTTATTTTGACGCCAGCAACATATTTGATGCAAAGCTGTCATTTCAGCTCAAACGGTAAAATTTCACCGTTCCTGGCCATATGAGACTGTTTTTCACAACGTTTGCCCTGAAAGTGCCAGGTACTGCAGATGAAAGAAACACACGGGAAAACTCTGCAAAATGCTTCTTCTAATGTAAAATAGTGTTTCCATGCTGGAAAAAGTCTTATTTTGACGCCAGCAACATATTTGATGCAAAGCTGTCATTTCAGCTCAAACGGTAAAATTTCACCGTTCCTGGCCATATGAGACTGTTTTTCACAACGTTTGCCCTGAAAGTGCCAGGTACTGCAGATGAAAGAAACACACGGGAAAACTCAGCAAAATGCTTCTTCTAATGTAAAATAGTGTTTCCATGCTGGAAAAAGTCTTATTTTGACGCCAGCAACATATTTGATGCAAAGCTGTCATTTCAGCTCAAACGGTAAAATTTCACCGTTCCTGGCCATATGAGACTGTTTTTTCACAACGTTTGCCCTGAAAGTGCCAGGTACTGCAGATGAAAGAAACACACGGGAAAACTCTGCAAAATGCTTCTTCTAATGTAAAATAGTGTTTCCATGCTGGAAAAAGTCTTATTTTGACGCCAGCAACATATTTGATGCAAAGCTGTCATTTCAGCTCAAACGGTAAAATTTCACCGTTCCTGGCCATATGAGACTGTTTTTCACAACGTTTGCCCTGAAAGTGCCAGGTACTGCAGATGAAAGAAACACACGGGAAAACTCTGCAAAATGCTTCTTCTAATGTAAAATAGTGTTTCCATGCTGGAAACAGTCTTATTTTGACGCCAGCAACATATTTTAGACACACCGTTCATTTCAGCACTAACTGACTGAAACTTGCCGTTTTAAGCGTTTCCAGCCATTCTCCGTGTGTCTGGGACACAGCGTGTGCCCTGAAAATGCCACACAGTACAAATCACAGAAACATACTTGAAAACTCTGCCAAATGCTTCTTCTAATGTAAAATAGTGTTTCCATGCTGGAAAAAGTCTTATTTTGACGCCAGCAACGTATTTGATGCAAAGCTGTCATTTCAGCTCAAACGGTAAAATTTCACCGTTCCTGGCCATATGAGACTGTTTTTCACAACGTTTGCCCTGAAAGTGCCAGGTACTGCAGATGAAAGAAACACACGGGAAAACTCAGCAAAATGCTTCTTCTAATGTAAAATAGTGTTTCCATGCTGGAAAAAGTCTTATTTTGACGCCAGCAACATATTTGATGCAAAGCTGTCATTTCAGCTCAAACGGTAAAATTTCACCGTTCCTGGCCATATGAGACTGTTTTTCACAACGTTTGCCCTGAAAGTGCCAGGTACTGCAGATGAAAGAAACACACGGGAAAACTCTGCAAAATGCTTCTTCTAATGTAAAATAGTGTTTCCATGCTGGAAACAGTCTTATTTTGACGCCAGCAACATATTTTAGACACACCGTTCATTTCAGCACTAACTGACTGAAACTTGCCGTTTTAAGCGTTTCCAGCCATTCTCCGTGTGTCTGGGACACAGCGTGTGCCCTGAAAATGCCACACAGTACAAATCACAGAAACATACTTGAAAACTCTGCCAAATGCTTCTTCTAATGTAAAATAGTGTTTCCATGCTGGAAAAAGTCTTATTTTGACGCCAGCAACATATTTGATGCAAAGCTGTCATTTCAGCTCAAACGGTAAAATTTCACCGTTCCTGGCCATATGAGACTGTTTTTCACAACGTTTGCCCTGAAAGTGCCAGGTACTGCAGATGAAAGAAACACACGGGAAAACTCAGCAAAATGCTTCTTCTAATGTAAAATAGTGTTTCCATGCTGGAAAAAGTCTTATTTTGACGCCAGCAACATATTTGATGCAAAGCTGTCATTTCAGCTCAAACGGTAAAATTTCACCGTTCCTGGCCATATGAGACTGTTTTTCACAACGTTTGCCCTGAAAGTGCCAGGTACTGCAGATGAAAGAAACACACGGGAAAACTCAGCAAAATGCTTCTTCTAATGTAAAATAGTGTTTCCATGCTGGAAAAAGTCTTATTTTGACGCCAGCAACATATTTGATGCAAAGCTGTCATTTCAGCTCAAACGGTAAAATTTCACCGTTCCTGGCCATATGAGACTGTTTTTCACAACGTTTGCCCTGAAAGTGCCAGGTACTGCAGATGAAAGAAACACACGGGAAAACTCTGCAAAATGCTTCTTCTAATGTAAAATAGTGTTTCCATGCTGGAAAAAGTCTTATTTTGACGCCAGCAACATATTTGATGCAAAGCTGTCATTTCAGCTCAAACGGTAAAATTTCACCGTTCCTGGCCATATGAGACTGTTTTTCACAACGTTTGCCCTGAAAGTGCCAGGTACTGCAGATGAAAGAAACACACGGGAAAACTCAGCAAAATGCTTCTTCTAATGTAAAATAGTGTTTCCATGCTGGAAAAAGTCTTATTTTGACGCCAGCAACATATTTGATGCAAAGCTGTCATTTCAGCTCAAACGGTAAAATTTCACCGTTCCTGGCCATATGAGACTGTTTTTCACAACGTTTGCCCTGAAAGTGCCAGGTACTGCAGATGAAAGAAACACACGGGAAAACTCAGCAAAATGCTTCTTCTAATGTAAAATAGTGTTTCCATGCTGGAAAAAGTCTTATTTTGACGCCAGCAACATATTTGATGCAAAGCTGTCATTTCAGCTCAAACGGTAAAATTTCACCGTTCCTGGCCATATGAGACTGTTTTTCACAACGTTTGCCCTGAAAGTGCCAGGTACTGCAGATGAAAGAAACACACGGGAAAACTCAGCAAAATGCTTCTTCTAATGTAAAATAGTGTTTCCATGCTGGAAAAAGTCTTATTTTGACGCCAGCAACATATTTGATGCAAAGCTGTCATTTCAGCTCAAACGGTAAAATTTCACCGTTCCTGGCCATATGAGACTGTTTTTCACAACGTTTGCCCTGAAAGTGCCAGGTACTGCAGATGAAAGAAACACACGGGAAAACTCTGCAAAATGCTTCTTCTAATGTAAAATAGTGTTTCCATGCTGGAAACAGTCTTATTTTGACGCCAGCAACATATTTTAGACACACCGTTCATTTCAGCACTAACTGACTGAAACTTGCCGTTTTAAGCGTTTCCAGCCATTCTCCGTGTGTCTGGGACACAGCGTGTGCCCTGAAAATGCCACACAGTACAAATCACAGAAACATACTTGAAAACTCTGCCAAATGCTTCTTCTAATGTAAAATAGTGTTTCCATGCTGGAAAAAGTCTTATTTTGACGCCAGCAACATATTTGATGCAAAGCTGTCATTTCAGCTCAAACGGTAAAATTTCACCGTTCCTGGCCATATGAGACTGTTTTTCACAACGTTTGCCCTGAAAGTGCCAGGTACTGCAGATGAAAGAAACACACGGGAAAACTCTGCAAAATGCTTCTTCTAATGTAAAATAGTGTTTCCATGCTGGAAACAGTCTTATTTTGACGCCAGCAACATATTTTAGACACACCGTTCATTTCAGCACTAACTGACTGAAACTTGCCGTTTTAAGCGTTTCCAGCCATTCTCCGTGTGTCTGGGACACAGCGTGTGCCCTGAAAATGCCACACAGTACAAATCACAGAAACATACTTGAAAACTCTGCCAAATGCTTCTTCTAATGTAAAATAGTGTTTCCATGCTGGAAAAAGTCTTATTTTGACGCCAGCAACGTATTTGATGCAAAGCTGTCATTTCAGCTCAAACGGTAAAATTTCACCGTTCCTGGCCATATGAGACTGTTTTTCACAACGTTTGCCCTGAAAGTGCCAGGTACTGCAGATGAAAGAAACACACGGGAAAACTCAGCAAAATGCTTCTTCTAATGTAAAATAGTGTTTCCATGCTGGAAAAAGTCTTATTTTGACGCCAGCAACATATTTGATGCAAAGCTGTCATTTCAGCTCAAACGGTAAAATTTCACCGTTCCTGGCCATATGAGACTGTTTTTCACAACGTTTGCCCTGAAAGTGCCAGGTACTGCAGATGAAAGAAACACACGGGAAAACTCTGCAAAATGCTTCTTCTAATGTAAAATAGTGTTTCCATGCTGGAAACAGTCTTATTTTGACGCCAGCAACATATTTTAGACACACCGTTCATTTCAGCACTAACTGACTGAAACTTGCCGTTTTAAGCGTTTCCAGCCATTCTCCGTGTGTCTGGGACACAGCGTGTGCCCTGAAAATGCCACACAGTACAAATCACAGAAACATACTTGAAAACTCTGCCAAATGCTTCTTCTAATGTAAAATAGTGTTTCCATGCTGGAAAAAGTCTTATTTTGACGCCAGCAACATATTTGATGCAAAGCTGTCATTTCAGCTCAAACGGTAAAATTTCACCGTTCCTGGCCATATGAGACTGTTTTTCACAACGTTTGCCCTGAAAGTGCCAGGTACTGCAGATGAAAGAAACACACGGGAAAACTCAGCAAAATGCTTCTTCTAATGTAAAATAGTGTTTCCATGCTGGAAAAAGTCTTATTTTGACGCCAGCAACATATTTGATGCAAAGCTGTCATTTCAGCTCAAACGGTAAAATTTCACCGTTCCTGGCCATATGAGACTGTTTTTCACAACGTTTGCCCTGAAAGTGCCAGGTACTGCAGATGAAAGAAACACACGGGAAAACTCAGCAAAATGCTTCTTCTAATGTAAAATAGTGTTTCCATGCTGGAAAAAGTCTTATTTTGACGCCAGCAACATATTTGATGCAAAGCTGTCATTTCAGCTCAAACGGTAAAATTTCACCGTTCCTGGCCATATGAGACTGTTTTTCACAACGTTTGCCCTGAAAGTGCCAGGTACTGCAGATGAAAGAAACACACGGGAAAACTCTGCAAAATGCTTCTTCTAATGTAAAATAGTGTTTCCATGCTGGAAAAAGTCTTATTTTGACGCCAGCAACATATTTGATGCAAAGCTGTCATTTCAGCTCAAACGGTAAAATTTCACCGTTCCTGGCCATATGAGACTGTTTTTCACAACGTTTGCCCTGAAAGTGCCAGGTACTGCAGATGAAAGAAACACACGGGAAAACTCAGCAAAATGCTTCTTCTAATGTAAAATAGTGTTTCCATGCTGGAAAAAGTCTTATTTTGACGCCAGCAACATATTTGATGCAAAGCTGTCATTTCAGCTCAAACGGTAAAATTTCACCGTTCCTGGCCATATGAGACTGTTTTTCACAACGTTTGCCCTGAAAGTGCCAGGTACTGCAGATGAAAGAAACACACGGGAAAACTCAGCAAAATGCTTCTTCTAATGTAAAATAGTGTTTCCATGCTGGAAAAAGTCTTATTTTGACGCCAGCAACATATTTGATGCAAAGCTGTCATTTCAGCTCAAACGGTAAAATTTCACCGTTCCTGGCCATATGAGACTGTTTTTCACAACGTTTGCCCTGAAAGTGCCAGGTACTGCAGATGAAAGAAACACACGGGAAAACTCAGCAAAATGCTTCTTCTAATGTAAAATAGTGTTTCCATGCTGGAAAAAGTCTTATTTTGACGCCAGCAACATATTTGATGCAAAGCTGTCATTTCAGCTCAAACGGTAAAATTTCACCGTTCCTGGCCATATGAGACTGTTTTTCACAACGTTTGCCCTGAAAGTGCCAGGTACTGCAGATGAAAGAAACACACGGGAAAACTCTGCAAAATGCTTCTTCTAATGTAAAATAGTGTTTCCATGCTGGAAACAGTCTTATTTTGACGCCAGCAACATATTTTAGACACACCGTTCATTTCAGCACTAACTGACTGAAACTTGCCGTTTTAAGCGTTTCCAGCCATTCTCCGTGTGTCTGGGACACAGCGTGTGCCCTGAAAATGCCACACAGTACAAATCACAGAAACATACTTGAAAACTCTGCCAAATGCTTCTTCTAATGTAAAATAGTGTTTCCATGCTGGAAAAAGTCTTATTTTGACGCCAGCAACATATTTGATGCAAAGCTGTCATTTCAGCTCAAACGGTAAAATTTCACCGTTCCTGGCCATATGAGACTGTTTTTCACAACGTTTGCCCTGAAAGTGCCAGGTACTGCAGATGAAAGAAACACACGGGAAAACTCTGCAAAATGCTTCTTCTAATGTAAAATAGTGTTTCCATGCTGGAAACAGTCTTATTTTGACGCCAGCAACATATTTTAGACACACCGTTCATTTCAGCACTAACTGACTGAAACTTGCCGTTTTAAGCGTTTCCAGCCATTCTCCGTGTGTCTGGGACACAGCGTGTGCCCTGAAAATGCCACACAGTACAAATCACAGAAACATACTTGAAAACTCTGCCAAATGCTTCTTCTAATGTAAAATAGTGTTTCCATGCTGGAAAAAGTCTTATTTTGACGCCAGCAACGTATTTGATGCAAAGCTGTCATTTCAGCTCAAACGGTAAAATTTCACCGTTCCTGGCCATATGAGACTGTTTTTCACAACGTTTGCCCTGAAAGTGCCAGGTACTGCAGATGAAAGAAACACACGGGAAAACTCAGCAAAATGCTTCTTCTAATGTAAAATAGTGTTTCCATGCTGGAAAAAGTCTTATTTTGACGCCAGCAACATATTTTAGACACACCGTTCATTTCAGCACTAACTGACTGAAACTTGCCGTTTTAAGCGTTTCCAGCCATTCTCCGTGTGTCTGGGACACAGCGTGTGCCCTGAAAATGCCACACAGTACAAATCACAGAAACATACTTGAAAACTCTGCCAAATGCTTCTTCTAATGTAAAATAGTGTTTCCATGCTGGAAAAAGTCTTATTTTGACGCCAGCAACGTATTTGATGCAAAGCTGTCATTTCAGCTCAAACGGTAAAATTTCACCGTTCCTGGCCATATGAGACTGTTTTTCACAACGTTTGCCCTGAAAGTGCCAGGTACTGCAGATGAAAGAAACACACGGGAAAACTCAGCAAAATGCTTCTTCTAATGTAAAATAGTGTTTCCATGCTGGAAAAAGTCTTATTTTGACGCCAGCAACATATTTGATGCAAAGCTGTCATTTCAGCTCAAACGGTAAAATTTCACCGTTCCTGGCCATATGAGACTGTTTTTCACAACGTTTGCCCTGAAAGTGCCAGGTACTGCAGATGAAAGAAACACACGGGAAAACTCAGCAAAATGCTTCTTCTAATGTAAAATAGTGTTTCCATGCTGGAAAAAGTCTTATTTTGACGCCAGCAACATATTTGATGCAAAGCTGTCATTTCAGCTCAAACGGTAAAATTTCACCGTTCCTGGCCATATGAGACTGTTTTTCACAACGTTTGCCCTGAAAGTGCCAGGTACTGCAGATGAAAGAAACACACGGGAAAACTCTGCAAAATGCTTCTTCTAATGTAAAATAGTGTTTCCATGCTGGAAAAAGTCTTATTTTGACGCCAGCAACATATTTGATGCAAAGCTGTCTTTTCCGCTCAAACGGTAAAATTTCACCGTTCCTGGCCATATGAGACTGTTTTTCACAACGTTTGCCCTGAAAGTGCCAGGTACTGCAGATGAAAGAAACACACGGGAAAACTCTGCAAAATGCTTCTTCTAATGTAAAATAGTGTTTCCATGCTGGAAACAGTCTTATTTTGACGCCAGCAACATATTTTAGACACACCGTTCATTTCAGCACTAACTGACTGAAACTTGCCGTTTTAAGCGTTTCCAGCCATTCTCCGTGTGTCTGGGACACAGCGTGTGCCCTGAAAATGCCACACAGTACAAATCACAGAAACATACTTGAAAACTCTGCCAAATGCTTCTTCTAATGTAAAATAGTGTTTCCATGCTGGAAAAAGTCTTATTTTGACGCCAGCAACATATTTGATGCAAAGCTGTCATTTCAGCTCAAACGGTAAAATTTCACCGTTCCTGGCCATATGAGACTGTTTTTCACAACGTTTGCCCTGAAAGTGCCAGGTACTGCAGATGAAAGAAACACACGGGAAAACTCTGCAAAATGCTTCTTCTAATGTAAAATAGTGTTTCCATGCTGGAAAAAGTCTTATTTTGACGCCAGCAACATATTTGATGCAAAGCTGTCATTTCAGCTCAAACGGTAAAATTTCACCGTTCCTGGCCATATGAGACTGTTTTTCACAACGTTTGCCCTGAAAGTGCCAGGTACTGCAGATGAAAGAAACACACGGGAAAACTCAGCAAAATGCTTCTTCTAATGTAAAATAGTGTTTCCATGCTGGAAAAAGTCTTATTTTGACGCCAGCAACATATTTGATGCAAAGCTGTCATTTCAGCTCAAACGGTAAAATTTCACCGTTCCTGGCCATATGAGACTGTTTTTCACAACGTTTGCCCTGAAAGTGCCAGGTACTGCAGATGAAAGAAACACACGGGAAAACTCTGCAAAATGCTTCTTCTAATGTAAAATAGTGTTTCCATGCTGGAAAAAGTCTTATTTTGACGCCAGCAACATATTTGATGCAAAGCTGTCATTTCAGCTCAAACGGTAAAATTTCACCGTTCCTGGCCATATGAGACTGTTTTTCACAACGTTTGCCCTGAAAGTGCCAGGTACTGCAGATGAAAGAAACACACGGGAAAACTCTGCAAAATGCTTCTTCTAATGTAAAATAGTGTTTCCATGCTGGAAAAAGTCTTATTTTGACGCCAGCAACATATTTGATGCAAAGCTGTCATTTCCGCTCAAACGGTAAAATTTCACCGTTCCTGGCCATATGAGACTGTTTTTCACAACGTTTGCCCTGAAAGTGCCAGGTACTGCAGATGAAAGAAACACACGGGAAAACTCTGCAAAATGCTTCTTCTAATGTAAAATAGTGTTTCCATGCTGGAAACAGTCTTATTTTGACGCCAGCAACATATTTTAGACACACCGTTCATTTCAGCACTAACTGACTGAAACTTGCCGTTTTAAGCGTTTCCAGCCATTCTCCGTGTGTCTGGGACACAGCGTGTGCCCTGAAAATGCCACACAGTACAAATCACAGAAACATACTTGAAAACTCTGCCAAATGCTTCTTCTAATGTAAAATAGTGTTTCCATGCTGGAAAAAGTCTTATTTTGACGCCAGCAACATATTTGATGCAAAGCTGTCATTTCAGCTCAAACGGTAAAATTTCACCGTTCCTGGCCATATGAGACTGTTTTTCACAACGTTTGCCCTGAAAGTGCCAGGTACTGCAGATGAAAGAAACACACGGGAAAACTCAGCAAAATGCTTCTTCTAATGTAAAATAGTGTTTCCATGCTGGAAAAAGTCTTATTTTGACGCCAGCAACATATTTTAGACACACCGTTCATTTCAGCTCAAACGGTAAAATTTCACCGTTCCTGGCCATATGAGACTGTTTTTCACAACGTTTGCCCTGAAAGTGCCAGGTACTGCAGATGAAAGAAACACACGGGAAAACTCAGCAAAATGCTTCTTCTAATGTAAAATAGTGTTTCCATGCTGGAAAAAGTCTTATTTTGACGCCAGCAACATATTTGATGCAAAGCTGTCATTTCAGCTCAAACGGTAAAATTTCACCGTTCCTGGCCATATGAGACTGTTTTTCACAACGTTTGCCCTGAAAGTGCCAGGTACTGCAGATGAAAGAAACACACGGGAAAACTCTGCAAAATGCTTCTTCTAATGTAAAATAGTGTTTCCATGCTGGAAAAAGTCTTATTTTGACGCCAGCAACATATTTGATGCAAAGCTGTCATTTCAGCTCAAACGGTAAAATTTCACCGTTCCTGGCCATATGAGACTGTTTTTCACAACGTTTGCCCTGAAAGTGCCAGGTACTGCAGATGAAAGAAACACACGGGAAAACTCTGCAAAATGCTTCTTCTAATGTAAAATAGTGTTTCCATGCTGGAAAAAGTCTTATTTTGACGCCAGCAACATATTTGATGCAAAGCTGTCATTTCCGCTCAAACGGTAAAATTTCACCGTTCCTGGCCATATGAGACTGTTTTTCACAACGTTTGCCCTGAAAGTGCCAGGTACTGCAGATGAAAGAAACACACGGGAAAACTCTGCAAAATGCTTCTTCTAATGTAAAATAGTGTTTCCATGCTGGAAACAGTCTTATTTTGACGCCAGCAACATATTTTAGACACACCGTTCATTTCAGCACTAACTGACTGAAACTTGCCGTTTTAAGCGTTTCCAGCCATTCTCCGTGTGTCTGGGACACAGCGTGTGCCCTGAAAATGCCACACAGTACAAATCACAGAAACATACTTGAAAACTCTGCCAAATGCTTCTTCTAATGTAAAATAGTGTTTCCATGCTGGAAAAAGTCTTATTTTGACGCCAGCAACATATTTGATGCAAAGCTGTCATTTCAGCTCAAACGGTAAAATTTCACCGTTCCTGGCCATATGAGACTGTTTTTCACAACGTTTGCCCTGAAAGTGCCAGGTACTGCAGATGAAAGAAACACACGGGAAAACTCAGCAAAATGCTTCTTCTAATGTAAAATAGTGTTTCCATGCTGGAAAAAGTCTTATTTTGACGCCAGCAACATATTTGATGCAAAGCTGTCATTTCCGCTCAAACGGTAAAATTTCACCGTTCCTGGCCATATGAGACTGTTTTTCACAACGTTTGCCCTGAAAGTGCCAGGTACTGCAGATGAAAGAAACACACGGGAAAACTCTGCAAAATGCTTCTTCTAATGTAAAATAGTGTTTCCATGCTGGAAACAGTCTTATTTTGACGCCAGCAACATATTTTAGACACACCGTTCATTTCAGCACTAACTGACTGAAACTTGCCGTTTTAAGCGTTTCCAGCCATTCTCCGTGTGTCTGGGACACAGCGTGTGCCCTGAAAATGCCACACAGTACAAATCACAGAAACATACTTGAAAACTCTGCCAAATGCTTCTTCTAATGTAAAATAGTGTTTCCATGCTGGAAAAAGTCTTATTTTGACGCCAGCAACGTATTTGATGCAAAGCTGTCATTTCAGCTCAAACGGTAAAATTTCACCGTTCCTGGCCATATGAGACTGTTTTTCACAACGTTTGCCCTGAAAGTGCCAGGTACTGCAGATGAAAGAAACACACGGGAAAACTCAGCAAAATGCTTCTTCTAATGTAAAATAGTGTTTCCATGCTGGAAAAAGTCTTATTTTGACGCCAGCAACATATTTGATGCAAAGCTGTCATTTCAGCTCAAACGGTAAAATTTCACCGTTCCTGGCCATATGAGACTGTTTTTCACAACGTTTGCCCTGAAAGTGCCAGGTACTGCAGATGAAAGAAACACACGGGAAAACTCTGCAAAATGCTTCTTCTAATGTAAAATAGTGTTTCCATGCTGGAAACAGTCTTATTTTGACGCCAGCAACATATTTTAGACACACCGTTCATTTCAGCACTAACTGACTGAAACTTGCCGTTTTAAGCGTTTCCAGCCATTCTCCGTGTGTCTGGGACACAGCGTGTGCCCTGAAAATGCCACACAGTACAAATCACAGAAACATACTTGAAAACTCTGCCAAATGCTTCTTCTAATGTAAAATAGTGTTTCCATGCTGGAAAAAGTCTTATTTTGACGCCAGCAACATATTTGATGCAAAGCTGTCATTTCAGCTCAAACGGTAAAATTTCACCGTTCCTGGCCATATGAGACTGTTTTTCACAACGTTTGCCCTGAAAGTGCCAGGTACTGCAGATGAAAGAAACACACGGGAAAACTCAGCAAAATGCTTCTTCTAATGTAAAATAGTGTTTCCATGCTGGAAAAAGTCTTATTTTGACGCCAGCAACATATTTGATGCAAAGCTGTCATTTCAGCTCAAACGGTAAAATTTCACCGTTCCTGGCCATATGAGACTGTTTTTCACAACGTTTGCCCTGAAAGTGCCAGGTACTGCAGATGAAAGAAACACACGGGAAAACTCTGCAAAATGCTTCTTCTAATGTAAAATAGTGTTTCCATGCTGGAAACAGTCTTATTTTGACGCCAGCAACATATTTTAGACACACCGTTCATTTCAGCACTAACTGACTGAAACTTGCCGTTTTAAGCGTTTCCAGCCATTCTCCGTGTGTCTGGGACACAGCGTGTGCCCTGAAAATGCCACACAGTACAAATCACAGAAACATACTTGAAAACTCTGCCAAATGCTTCTTCTAATG
The DNA here is from genome assembly GCF_017976425.1 of Toxotes jaculatrix. Classification (NCBI taxonomy): domain Eukaryota; kingdom Metazoa; phylum Chordata; class Actinopteri; family Toxotidae; genus Toxotes; species Toxotes jaculatrix. The sequence continues at coordinate 27,511 of NW_024469766.1, forward strand.
TAAAATAGTGTTTCCATGCTGGAAAAAGTCTTATTTTGACGCCAGCAACATATTTGATGCAAAGCTGTCATTTCAGCTCAAACGGTAAAATTTCACCGTTCCTGGCCATATGAGACTGTTTTTCACAACGTTTGCCCTGAAAGTGCCAGGTACTGCAGATGAAAGAAACACACGGGAAAACTCAGCAAAATGCTTCTTCTAATGTAAAATAGTGTTTCCATGCTGGAAAAAGTCTTATTTTGACGCCAGCAACATATTTTAGACACACCGTTCATTTCAGCTCAAACGGTAAAATTTCACCGTTCCTGGCCATATGAGACTGTTTTTCACAACGTTTGCCCTGAAAGTGCCAGGTACTGCAGATGAAAGAAACACACGGGAAAACTCAGCAAAATGCTTCTTCTAATGTAAAATAGTGTTTCCATGCTGGAAAAAGTCTTATTTTGACGCCAGCAACATATTTGATGCAAAGCTGTCATTTCAGCTCAAACGGTAAAATTTCACCGTTCCTGGCCATATGAGACTGTTTTTCACAACGTTTGCCCTGAAAGTGCCAGGTACTGCAGATGAAAGAAACACACGGGAAAACTCTGCAAAATGCTTCTTCTAATGTAAAATAGTGTTTCCATGCTGGAAAAAGTCTTATTTTGACGCCAGCAACATATTTGATGCAAAGCTGTCATTTCAGCTCAAACGGTAAAATTTCACCGTTCCTGGCCATATGAGACTGTTTTTCACAACGTTTGCCCTGAAAGTGCCAGGTACTGCAGATGAAAGAAACACACGGGAAAACTCTGCAAAATGCTTCTTCTAATGTAAAATAGTGTTTCCATGCTGGAAAAAGTCTTATTTTGACGCCAGCAACATATTTGATGCAAAGCTGTCATTTCCGCTCAAACGGTAAAATTTCACCGTTCCTGGCCATATGAGACTGTTTTTCACAACGTTTGCCCTGAAAGTGCCAGGTACTGCAGATGAAAGAAACACACGGGAAAACTCTGCAAAATGCTTCTTCTAATGTAAAATAGTGTTTCCATGCTGGAAACAGTCTTATTTTGACGCCAGCAACATATTTTAGACACACCGTTCATTTCAGCACTAACTGACTGAAACTTGCCGTTTTAAGCGTTTCCAGCCATTCTCCGTGTGTCTGGGACACAGCGTGTGCCCTGAAAATGCCACACAGTACAAATCACAGAAACATACTTGAAAACTCTGCCAAATGCTTCTTCTAATGTAAAATAGTGTTTCCATGCTGGAAAAAGTCTTATTTTGACGCCAGCAACATATTTGATGCAAAGCTGTCATTTCAGCTCAAACGGTAAAATTTCACCGTTCCTGGCCATATGAGACTGTTTTTCACAACGTTTGCCCTGAAAGTGCCAGGTACTGCAGATGAAAGAAACACACGGGAAAACTCAGCAAAATGCTTCTTCTAATGTAAAATAGTGTTTCCATGCTGGAAAAAGTCTTATTTTGACGCCAGCAACATATTTGATGCAAAGCTGTCATTTCCGCTCAAACGGTAAAATTTCACCGTTCCTGGCCATATGAGACTGTTTTTCACAACGTTTGCCCTGAAAGTGCCAGGTACTGCAGATGAAAGAAACACACGGGAAAACTCTGCAAAATGCTTCTTCTAATGTAAAATAGTGTTTCCATGCTGGAAACAGTCTTATTTTGACGCCAGCAACATATTTTAGACACACCGTTCATTTCAGCACTAACTGACTGAAACTTGCCGTTTTAAGCGTTTCCAGCCATTCTCCGTGTGTCTGGGACACAGCGTGTGCCCTGAAAATGCCACACAGTACAAATCACAGAAACATACTTGAAAACTCTGCCAAATGCTTCTTCTAATGTAAAATAGTGTTTCCATGCTGGAAAAAGTCTTATTTTGACGCCAGCAACGTATTTGATGCAAAGCTGTCATTTCAGCTCAAACGGTAAAATTTCACCGTTCCTGGCCATATGAGACTGTTTTTCACAACGTTTGCCCTGAAAGTGCCAGGTACTGCAGATGAAAGAAACACACGGGAAAACTCAGCAAAATGCTTCTTCTAATGTAAAATAGTGTTTCCATGCTGGAAAAAGTCTTATTTTGACGCCAGCAACATATTTGATGCAAAGCTGTCATTTCAGCTCAAACGGTAAAATTTCACCGTTCCTGGCCATATGAGACTGTTTTTCACAACGTTTGCCCTGAAAGTGCCAGGTACTGCAGATGAAAGAAACACACGGGAAAACTCTGCAAAATGCTTCTTCTAATGTAAAATAGTGTTTCCATGCTGGAAACAGTCTTATTTTGACGCCAGCAACATATTTTAGACACACCGTTCATTTCAGCACTAACTGACTGAAACTTGCCGTTTTAAGCGTTTCCAGCCATTCTCCGTGTGTCTGGGACACAGCGTGTGCCCTGAAAATGCCACACAGTACAAATCACAGAAACATACTTGAAAACTCTGCCAAATGCTTCTTCTAATGTAAAATAGTGTTTCCATGCTGGAAAAAGTCTTATTTTGACGCCAGCAACATATTTGATGCAAAGCTGTCATTTCAGCTCAAACGGTAAAATTTCACCGTTCCTGGCCATATGAGACTGTTTTTCACAACGTTTGCCCTGAAAGTGCCAGGTACTGCAGATGAAAGAAACACACGGGAAAACTCAGCAAAATGCTTCTTCTAATGTAAAATAGTGTTTCCATGCTGGAAAAAGTCTTATTTTGACGCCAGCAACATATTTGATGCAAAGCTGTCATTTCAGCTCAAACGGTAAAATTTCACCGTTCCTGGCCATATGAGACTGTTTTTCACGTTTGCCCTGAAAGTGCCAGGTACTGCAGATGAAAGAAACACACGGGAAAACTCTGCAAAATGCTTCTTCTAATGTAAAATAGTGTTTCCATGCTGGAAACAGTCTTATTTTGACGCCAGCAACATATTTTAGACACACCGTTCATTTCAGCACTAACTGACTGAAACTTGCCGTTTTAAGCGTTTCCAGCCATTCTCCGTGTGTCTGGGACACAGCGTGTGCCCTGAAAATGCCACACAGTACAAATCACAGAAACATACTTGAAAACTCTGCCAAATGCTTCTTCTAATGTAAAATAGTGTTTCCATGCTGGAAAAAGTCTTATTTTGACGCCAGCAACGTATTTGATGCAAAGCTGTCATTTCAGCTCAAACGGTAAAATTTCACCGTTCCTGGCCATATGAGACTGTTTTTCACAACGTTTGCCCTGAAAGTGCCAGGTACTGCAGATGAAAGAAACACACGGGAAAACTCAGCAAAATGCTTCTTCTAATGTAAAATAGTGTTTCCATGCTGGAAAAAGTCTTATTTTGACGCCAGCAACATATTTGATGCAAAGCTGTCATTTCAGCTCAAACGGTAAAATTTCACCGTTCCTGGCCATATGAGACTGTTTTTCACAACGTTTGCCCTGAAAGTGCCAGGTACTGCAGATGAAAGAAACACACGGGAAAACTCAGCAAAATGCTTCTTCTAATGTAAAATAGTGTTTCCATGCTGGAAAAAGTCTTATTTTGACGCCAGCAACATATTTGATGCAAAGCTGTCATTTCAGCTCAAACGGTAAAATTTCACCGTTCCTGGCCATATGAGACTGTTTTTCACAACGTTTGCCCTGAAAGTGCCAGGTACTGCAGATGAAAGAAACACACGGGAAAACTCTGCAAAATGCTTCTTCTAATGTAAAATAGTGTTTCCATGCTGGAAACAGTCTTATTTTGACGCCAGCAACATATTTTAGACACACCGTTCATTTCAGCACTAACTGACTGAAACTTGCCGTTTTAAGCGTTTCCAGCCATTCTCCGTGTGTCTGGGACACAGCGTGTGCCCTGAAAATGCCACACAGTACAAATCACAGAAACATACTTGAAAACTCTGCCAAATGCTTCTTCTAATGTAAAATAGTGTTTCCATGCTGGAAAAAGTCTTATTTTGACGCCAGCAACATATTTGATGCAAAGCTGTCATTTCAGCTCAAACGGTAAAATTTCACCGTTCCTGGCCATATGAGACTGTTTTTCACAACGTTTGCCCTGAAAGTGCCAGGTACTGCAGATGAAAGAAACACACGGGAAAACTCAGCAAAATGCTTCTTCTAATGTAAAATAGTGTTTCCATGCTGGAAAAAGTCTTATTTTGACGCCAGCAACATATTTTAGACACACCGTTCATTTCAGCTCAAACGGTAAAATTTCACCGTTCCTGGCCATATGAGACTGTTTTTCACAACGTTTGCCCTGAAAGTGCCAGGTACTGCAGATGAAAGAAACACACGGGAAAACTCAGCAAAATGCTTCTTCTAATGTAAAATAGTGTTTCCATGCTGGAAAAAGTCTTATTTTGACGCCAGCAACATATTTGATGCAAAGCTGTCATTTCAGCTCAAACGGTAAAATTTCACCGTTCCTGGCCATATGAGACTGTTTTTCACAACGTTTGCCCTGAAAGTGCCAGGTACTGCAGATGAAAGAAACACACGGGAAAACTCAGCAAAATGCTTCTTCTAATGTAAAATAGTGTTTCCATGCTGGAAACAGTCTTATTTTGACGCCAGCAACATATTTTAGACACACCGTTCATTTCAGCACTAACTGACTGAAACTTGCCGTTTTAAGCGTTTCCAGCCATTCTCCGTGTGTCTGGGACACAGCGTGTGCCCTGAAAATGCCACACAGTACAAATCACAGAAACATACTTGAAAACTCTGCCAAATGCTTCTTCTAATGTAAAATAGTGTTTCCATGCTGGAAAAAGTCTTATTTTGACGCCAGCAACATATTTGATGCAAAGCTGTCATTTCAGCTCAAACGGTAAAATTTCACCGTTCCTGGCCATATGAGACTGTTTTTCACAACGTTTGCCCTGAAAGTGCCAGGTACTGCAGATGAAAGAAACACACGGGAAAACTCAGCAAAATGCTTCTTCTAATGTAAAATAGTGTTTCCATGCTGGAAAAAGTCTTATTTTGACGCCAGCAACATATTTGATGCAAAGCTGTCATTTCAGCTCAAACGGTAAAATTTCACCGTTCCTGGCCATATGAGACTGTTTTTCACAACGTTTGCCCTGAAAGTGCCAGGTACTGCAGATGAAAGAAACACACGGGAAAACTCTGCAAAATGCTTCTTCTAATGTAAAATAGTGTTTCCATGCTGGAAACAGTCTTATTTTGACGCCAGCAACATATTTTAGACACACCGTTCATTTCAGCACTAACTGACTGAAACTTGCCGTTTTAAGCGTTTCCAGCCATTCTCCGTGTGTCTGGGACACAGCGTGTGCCCTGAAAATGCCACACAGTACAAATCACAGAAACATACTTGAAAACTCTGCCAAATGCTTCTTCTAATGTAAAATAGTGTTTCCATGCTGGAAAAAGTCTTATTTTGACGCCAGCAACATATTTGATGCAAAGCTGTCATTTCAGCTCAAACGGTAAAATTTCACCGTTCCTGGCCATATGAGACTGTTTTTCACAACGTTTGCCCTGAAAGTGCCAGGTACTGCAGATGAAAGAAACACACGGGAAAACTCAGCAAAATGCTTCTTCTAATGTAAAATAGTGTTTCCATGCTGGAAAAAGTCTTATTTTGACGCCAGCAACATATTTTAGACACACCGTTCATTTCAGCTCAAACGGTAAAATTTCACCGTTCCTGGCCATATGAGACTGTTTTTCACAACGTTTGCCCTGAAAGTGCCAGGTACTGCAGATGAAAGAAACACACGGGAAAACTCTGCAAAATGCTTCTTCTAATGTAAAATAGTGTTTCCATGCTGGAAACAGTCTTATTTTGACGCCAGCAACATATTTTAGACACACCGTTCATTTCAGCACTAACTGACTGAAACTTGCCGTTTTAAGCGTTTCCAGCCATTCTCCGTGTGTCTGGGACACAGCGTGTGCCCTGAAAATGCCACACAGTACAAATCACAGAAACATACTTGAAAACTCTGCCAAATGCTTCTTCTAATGTAAAATAGTGTTTCCATGCTGGAAAAAGTCTTATTTTGACGCCAGCAACATATTTGATGCAAAGCTGTCATTTCAGCTCAAACGGTAAAATTTCACCGTTCCTGGCCATATGAGACTGTTTTTCACAACGTTTGCCCTGAAAGTGCCAGGTACTGCAGATGAAAGAAACACACGGGAAAACTCAGCAAAATGCTTCTTCTAATGTAAAATAGTGTTTCCATGCTGGAAAAAGTCTTATTTTGACGCCAGCAACATATTTGATGCAAAGCTGTCATTTCAGCTCAAACGGTAAAATTTCACCGTTCCTGGCCATATGAGACTGTTTTTCACAACGTTTGCCCTGAAAGTGCCAGGTACTGCAGATGAAAGAAACACACGGGAAAACTCAGCAAAATGCTTCTTCTAATGTAAAATAGTGTTTCCATGCTGGAAAAAGTCTTATTTTGACGCCAGCAACATATTTGATGCAAAGCTGTCATTTCAGCTCAAACGGTAAAATTTCACCGTTCCTGGCCATATGAGACTGTTTTTCACAACGTTTGCCCTGAAAGTGCCAGGTACTGCAGATGAAAGAAACACACGGGAAAACTCAGCAAAATGCTTCTTCTAATGTAAAATAGTGTTTCCATGCTGGAAAAAGTCTTATTTTGACGCCAGCAACATATTTGATGCAAAGCTGTCATTTCAGCTCAAACGGTAAAATTTCACCGTTCCTGGCCATATGAGACTGTTTTTCACAACGTTTGCCCTGAAAGTGCCAGGTACTGCAGATGAAAGAAACACACGGGAAAACTCAGCAAAATGCTTCTTCTAATGTAAAATAGTGTTTCCATGCTGGAAAAAGTCTTATTTTGACGCCAGCAACATATTTGATGCAAAGCTGTCATTTCAGCTCAAACGGTAAAATTTCACCGTTCCTGGCCATATGAGACTGTTTTTCACAACGTTTGCCCTGAAAGTGCCAGGTACTGCAGATGAAAGAAACACACGGGAAAACTCAGCAAAATGCTTCTTCTAATGTAAAATAGTGTTTCCATGCTGGAAACAGTCTTATTTTGACGCCAGCAACATATTTTAGACACACCGTTCATTTCAGCACTAACTGACTGAAACTTGCCGTTTTAAGCGTTTCCAGCCATTCTCCGTGTGTCTGGGACACAGCGTGTGCCCTGAAAATGCCACACAGTACAAATCACAGAAACATACTTGAAAACTCTGCCAAATGCTTCTTCTAATGTAAAATAGTGTTTCCATGCTGGAAAAAGTCTTATTTTGACGCCAGCAACATATTTGATGCAAAGCTGTCATTTCAGCTCAAACGGTAAAATTTCACCGTTCCTGGCCATATGAGACTGTTTTTCACAACGTTTGCCCTGAAAGTGCCAGGTACTGCAGATGAAAGAAACACACGGGAAAACTCTGCAAAATGCTTCTTCTAATGTAAAATAGTGTTTCCATGCTGGAAACAGTCTTATTTTGACGCCAGCAACATATTTTAGACACACCGTTCATTTCAGCACTAACTGACTGAAACTTGCCGTTTTAAGCGTTTCCAGCCATTCTCCGTGTGTCTGGGACACAGCGTGTGCCCTGAAAATGCCACACAGTACAAATCACAGAAACATACTTGAAAACTCTGCCAAATGCTTCTTCTAATGTAAAATAGTGTTTCCATGCTGGAAAAAGTCTTATTTTGACGCCAGCAACATATTTGATGCAAAGCTGTCATTTCAGCTCAAACGGTAAAATTTCACCGTTCCTGGCCATATGAGACTGTTTTTCACAACGTTTGCCCTGAAAGTGCCAGGTACTGCAGATGAAAGAAACACACGGGAAAACTCAGCAAAATGCTTCTTCTAATGTAAAATAGTGTTTCCATGCTGGAAAAAGTCTTATTTTGACGCCAGCAACGTATTTGATGCAAAGCTGTCATTTCAGCTCAAACGGTAAAATTTCACCGTTCCTGGCCATATGAGACTGTTTTTCACAACGTTTGCCCTGAAAGTGCCAGGTACTGCAGATGAAAGAAACACACGGGAAAACTCAGCAAAATGCTTCTTCTAATGTAAAATAGTGTTTCCATGCTGGAAAAAGTCTTATTTTGACGCCAGCAACATATTTGATGCAAAGCTGTCATTTCAGCTCAAACGGTAAAATTTCACCGTTCCTGGCCATATGAGACTGTTTTTCACAACGTTTGCCCTGAAAGTGCCAGGTACTGCAGATGAAAGAAACACACGGGAAAACTCAGCAAAATGCTTCTTCTAATGTAAAATAGTGTTTCCATGCTGGAAAAAGTCTTATTTTGACGCCAGCAACATATTTGATGCAAAGCTGTCATTTCAGCTCAAACGGTAAAATTTCACCGTTCCTGGCCATATGAGACTGTTTTTCACAACGTTTGCCCTGAAAGTGCCAGGTACTGCAGATGAAAGAAACACACGGGAAAACTCTGCAAAATGCTTCTTCTAATGTAAAATAGTGTTTCCATGCTGGAAACAGTCTTATTTTGACGCCAGCAACATATTTTAGACACACCGTTCATTTCAGCACTAACTGACTGAAACTTGCCGTTTTAAGCGTTTCCAGCCATTCTCCGTGTGTCTGGGACACAGCGTGTGCCCTGAAAATGCCACACAGTACAAATCACAGAAACATACTTGAAAACTCTGCCAAATGCTTCTTCTAATGTAAAATAGTGTTTCCATGCTGGAAAAAGTCTTATTTTGACGCCAGCAGCACATTTGATACAAAGCTGTCATTTCAGCTCAAACCGTAAAATTTGAACGTTCCTGGCCATATCAGACTGTTTTTCACAACGTTTGCCCTGAAAGTGCCAGGTACTGCAGATGAAAGAAACACACGGGAAAACTCTGCAAAATGCTTCTTCTAATGTAAAATAGTATTTCCATGCTGGAAAAAGTCTTATTTTGACGCCAGCAACATATTTTAGACACACCGTTCCTTTCAGCTCTAGCGTTGGAATTTTAGCGTTCCAGCCAGTTCCAGATGGTCTTTTCCCAGCGTGTGCCCTGAAAATGCCACACAGTGCAAATGACAGAAACATACTGGAAAACTCTGCAAAATACTTCTTCTAGTTGACAACACTGTTTCCATGCTGGAAAAAGTCTTATTTTGACTCCAGCAACATATTTTATACACACCTTTCATTTCAGCTCTAGCGTTAGAATTTTACCGTTCCAGATCTTCTTTTTCCCAGCGTCTGCCCTGAAAATTTCACATACTGGGGATCACACAAACATACGGGAAAATTCTGCAAAATGCTTCCTCTAATTGAAAATACTGTTTCCATGCTGAAAAACTCTAATTTTGACAGCAGCAGCAACAGGACTGGACTGGGACAAAAAACGGCCCTGGTTAGACCGGCCCCTCATAATTAGCGGTGCACAACAGACTAATTTATGTATGCGTTCCCCGAAGCAATGTATTTTACTATTGTTACGTCTTGGTCCAGAGGAAACCATGTCGCAACATTTAAAGGAAAAATCCCAGCTCACAAAAACCACCAGCAAACTCGCAGTAACTACACATTCAATGGTTTATTTAAAATGCTTCTTGCGCACAAGGTCAGGTGCATGTTGGCTGACAGTCCACCTGGAAGTGGAGAGAGGAGAGCCCCCAGTAAATGACAGCTTCAGATATTTGGAATAGATTTCAGAAATATTATAACACTCTCTCTTCTCTCTCCTCAACTGCTACCTCAAAAGCCTGGCTTGACTAGACAGGAAGAGAGGGACAGATTATTACAATTTATTAAGTGATAAATAGAAAACCTAAAAGAAACAAATTAAAAATACATTTGGAACTACCTGGAAAAACTGTGCAACTATCTAAACCATCAAAACATGTAGTATCTTTAGGTTACATTTTTATTTTTTGATAAGAATCTGAAAAATCTTATACTAACTGCATTGATATTGTAAAAAAAAAAACACACACACACGGAACGAAAACAAAACACAATTTAAGGCAACTGCTGCGACAGGAAATAAGAACATTATTCATTGCTCTCCATTCTCATGTAATTCTACACGTTTCACGTAGGTCACCTGATTTGGCTTCAGAACGGCGAATTTCGCCGAAAGGTGAGCGAGTTTCATGCCTGTCCATCACCTAAAAGTCCCGGTATTATCTTAACATTACTACCTGCTTACCCGCTGCGCCTGTGCTACACTTCCCTGGTCACTCTGTCCCTCGGGTTCCCTGTCAACAGCCTCTGGCTGCTCCTCTCCCTGGAGGCTACAGCAGCCCCTCCAGAGATTATGTCTTTTATTTTAGTACATTTTGCAGCTTCTATAGCGAGATTATTTTTAATCTTTTAGCCCGCAACCTCTCCGCACCTCCTTTCTTCCGCTTCTCCATGTTTCCACGCTCAACACTAAACTGGCCGGGATCAGTGCATAGAAAGGGGTGGGGCCGCTCTCGTAAACTACTATATCCTGATTGGTTTAGTCCACTGTCTATATTGAAGATATATTGCCACACCCTCTAAACCCAGTCTCTAAGTCTAAAAAACAAAAACAAAAACAAAACAAAAAAACAAACAAACAGCATCGGCCCGAGGACTGTCGGCCCACCGGGAAAATGCCCGGTATGCCAGATTACCAGTCCAGGCCTGAGCAGCAAATTTCACACTCACCTTTCGTTGCAGCTCTAACGATCCCGTTCTAGCGTTTTCTACCCATGTGGACATCATTTTCACCAAGCCTTCCTTGAAAATACCACATTGCAGTTAAAGGAAACACAGAGGAAAACTCACTTTCGTTGTCGGCTATGGCTACCGCTACATCTGGACAAAAAAAGGAGGCTAGTGAAAAAAAAAAGAAAAGCAGTGCTCATACTTCGCTATGATTGGTTGGTCACGTTCAAAGGAAGAGCGACGTTAGCTGCCCGGAGAAAAAAACAAAAGTAGCTGGTACACCTGGACTAAAAAAGCGAGGTTAGTGAAAAAAAAAAAAACAGCACTTCTCATACTTCGCCATGATTGGTTGGTCACGTTCAAAGGATGCGCGAAGCCCAGATTTAAAAAAAAAAAAAAAACTTCTCATGCATCTGTGCGCACGCATAGAGCTGCAATTAATAGAATGTGCATTATAGATGATAATACGATCTCTCTCCTCTGGCAGATCCTCAACATTTTTTAATCCTTCACGATCTAATACACTGTAACAAATTTCTGTAATTTCCCGAAGAACCCGATCCATCAAGTCAATAAAGTGTAAGTAACACGTTATTAGCCTACAAAATTCAAATGTTATTCAAACGATAACTTCATACAATATAATTTGTCTGTATATCAGACTGGTTTTACACGTTTAATTTAAAGAATATGCATGTTGCCAACAGACAGAAGCAGGCAATAGAGCGGTGAAGAGGAAGCTGCAAAACCAGCATTTTGGTAAGTATAATGATTCTTTATTTTTGATAGTGACGGTATTATCACGTTATTTTATTTATCTTAGTCGCGTTTTATACGGAATATACGGGTTGTGGGACGCAGACTGCACTGTTTTTGCAAACGTTAGCTAGCGAAAAACTGGTTAAGTTAAGCTAACGCTAGGTGCCTGCATTAGCCCTGTCACCTTCAGGACAGAGCGATTGCCAACACATTATCTAAAACCCTCCAGGTTTAGAAAACTGTTGGAGCGACAGCCCATTGTTTATAGTTGTCAAGTTACACGTTATGGCATTATGTTACACGTTAGTATGACATTGCAGAGGTACTAAGTCAGGGCGGTTTTCCTCTGTTTTGCAAGCTCAACATGGCAGTTTATGCTGCAGTTACAGTAGCACACACGCTTTAAACACTGTGTGAGCTTGAGCTCGGGTAATATTTAACATTGACTCATTAGCTCAGCAGCCACTGTGGCTCTGAGTTTTTATTGGGTTTAATTTGAACTGGAAGAGGGTTGTTGCTAAGAATCTGATATATCCCTGCTCTTAAGTCCAAAATTGTGTCTATTAAAAAGTAAGGTTTTGCTGTCAAACATCAGTCATCTGCATGTGAAAGCGAGAGAGAAAAGATAGAAATTGAATTGAGTACAAATTTAACTAAAGATGTCATAACTTGAATTGTGATTAAGAATTAAATTGTTGACATCTGAAACTGAAGTTATATATAATTAATGTGCCAATATCAGCTATTCTTATTGCATGGAAGTCCAATCAAGCAATCAGTCATCTCTTACAGCTCCACCAAGTGAATCAGTCTGGAGTGGAACCTTGGAGGAATCCATCTGGGCAGAGATAGTTATATCTGATATTGGGTAAGATTATGTTATAGAAAAAAGGCACAATTAACATTGGCTAAGCAGTTAAATTGTTCAACCTCATCAGTAACCAGTCTAATTAAGCATGCATATTTTGCTGTTGAACTGTCCCCTTGCTACAGGTGCAGAGGAAAACCCTGGGCGGTGAGCGTTACTGCAGAAGGCACAGTGATCATCACCACACATCTGTGAAGACAATTTTTAGGTAAAAATTTGTCTGTTACATTTATATTGCTGAAAATGTTTTCTTGTGTGAGATTTTAAAATTTAACATAGTTGAGATTCAGTACAACATCTGTGCTAATATAGCACCTCAGGGAACTCATGTAAGTTAAGTTTACTATTCTTGCTGTACTAAGTGGATAGCAAAATACTAGTCCATCGTCTTATGTAGTGTATTTTCTAGTCTGTTGCAAAACTAGAGATTAATATGAATTAGTTTAATCTATGGATATGTTCATGTGGAAGGGCAACAGGAAAAGCAACAGAAAGAATATCTAAAAATGCCAAAAGAACAATAATAAAGCAAATGTTTATTTATGTTTAGGTGATGTTCTCATGCCAATGAGCTGGATGCGTAGCATTGAGGGACAAGTGGTTGTGGGTCCACACCAGAAAATTGTGGCTGGAATGGCAGTGTTTTTCTCATGCTATTGCGTCTTCAATCTGGTGTACCAAGAGGAGGCCTCGTGCACACTTGAATTCATCCAAAGGTAAGTGCTTCAAAGGGAATGCCAGTGGATTATTATTTAGTTACATTTTTCATTATGAATAACATATGGTGTAATTTTTATTCAATTCCCTGCATTTCCATTGTATTGCATTGCAAAGCTTCTTTCTGTTTTAGCTTGCATGGATGGAACATCTGCAATTAATGCAAATTTTT
>NW_024469767.1:0-22500 GCF_017976425.1 Toxotes jaculatrix
TTTTGTGAAAAACAGTCTCATATGGCCAGGAACGGTGAAATTTGACCGTTTGAGCTGAAATGACAGCTTTGCATCAAATATGTTGCTGGCGTCAAAAATAAGACTTTTTCCAGCATGGAAACACAATTTTACATTAGAATGAAGCATTTTGCAGAGTTTTCCCGTGTTTTCTTTCATCTGCAGTACCTGGCACTTTCAGGGCAAACGTTGTGAAAAACAGTCTCATATGGCCAGGAACGGTGAAATTTGACCGTTTGAGCTGAAATGACAGCTTTGCATCAAATATGTTGCTGGCGTCAAAATAAGACTTTTTCCAGCATGGAAACACTATTTTACATTAGAAGAAGCATTTGGCAGAGTTTTCAAGTATGTTTCTGTGATTTGTACTGTGTGGCATTTTCAGGGCACACGCTGTGTCCCAGACACACGGAGGAATGGCTGGAAACGCTTAAAACGGCAAGTTTCAGTCAGTTAGTGCTGAAATGAACGGTGTGTCTAAAATATGTTGCTGGCGTCAAAATAAGGACTGTTTCCAGCATGGAAACACTATTTTACATTAGAAGAAGCATTTTGCAGAGAGTTTTCCCGTGTGTTTCTTTCATCTACAGTACCTGGCACTTTCAGGGCAAACGTTGTGAAAAAACAGTCTCATATGGCCAGGAACGGTGAAATTTGAACGTTGAGCTGAAATGACAGCTTTGCATCAAATATGTTGATGGCGTCAAAATAAGACTTTTTTCCAGCATGGAAACACTAATTTACATTAGAAGAAGCATTTTGCTGAGTTTTCCCGTGTGTTTCTTTCATCTGCAGTACCTGGCACTTTCAGGGCAAACGTTGTGAAAAACAGTCTCATATGGCCAGGAACGGTGAAATTTGACCGTTTGAGCTGAAATGACAGCTTTGCATCAAAATATGTTGCTGGCGTCAAAATAAGACTTTTTCCAGCATGGAAACACTCTTTTACATTAGAAGAAGCATTTGGCAGAGTTTTCAAGTATGTTTCTGTGAATTTTACTGTGTGGCATTTTCAGGGCACACGCTGGTGTCCCAGACACACGGAGAATGGCTGGAAACGCTTAAAAACGGCAAGTTTCAGTCAGTTAGTGCTGAAATGAACGGTGTGGTCTAAAATATGTTGCTGGCGTCAAATAAGACTGTTTTCCAGCATGGAAACACTATTTTACATTAGAAGAAGCATTTGCAGAGTTTTCCCGTGTGTTTCTTTCATCTACAGTACCCTGGCACTTTCAGGGGCAAACGTTGTGAAAAACAGTCTCATATGGCCAGGAACGGTGGAAATTTGACCGTTGAGCTGAAATGACAGCTTTGCATCAAATATGTTGCTGGCGTCAAAATAAGACTTTTTTTCCAGCATGGAAACACTATTTTACATTAGAAGAAGCATTTTGCTGAGTTTTCCCGTGTGTTTCTTTCATCTGCAGTACCTGGCACTTTTCAGGGCAAAACGTTGTGAAAAAACAGTCTCATATGGCCAGGAACGTGAAATTTGACCGTTTGAGCTGAAATGACAGCTTTGCATCAAATATGTTGCTGGCGCTCAAAATAAGACTTTTTCCAGCATGGAAACACTACTTTTCCATTAGAAAAGCATTTTGCAGAGTTTTCCCGTGTGTTTCTTTCATCTGCAGTACCTGGCACTTTCAGGGCAAACGTTGTGAAAAACAGTCTCATATGGCCAGGAACGGTGAAATTTGACCGTTTTGAGCTGAAATGACAGCTTTGCATCAAATATGTTGCTGGCGTCAAAATAAGACTTTTTCCAGCATGGAAACACTATTTTACATTAGAAGAAGCATTTGGCAGAGTTTTCAAGTATGTTTCTGTGATTTGTACTGTGTGGCATTTTCAGGGCACACGCTGTGTCCCAGACACACGGAGAATGGCTGGAAACGCTTAAAACGGCAAGTTTCAGTCAGTTAGTGCTGAAATGAACGGTGGTCTAAAATATGTTGCTGGCGTCAAAATAAGACTGTTTCCAGCATGGAAACACTATTTTCCATTAGAAGAAGCATTTTGCAGAGTTTTCCCCGTGTGTTTCTTTCATCTGCAGTACCTGGCACTTTCAGGGCAAACGTTGTGAAAAACAGTCTCATATGGCCAGGAACGGTGAAATTTTGACCGTTTGAGCTGAAATGACAGCTTTGCATCAAATATAGTTGCTGGCGTCAAAATAAGACTTTTTCCAGCATGGAAACACTATTTTTACATTAGAAGAAGCATTTGGCAGAGTTTTCAAGTATGTTTCTGTGATTTGTACGTGTGGCATTTTCAGGCACACGCTGTGTCCCAGACACACGGAGAATGCTGGAAACGCTTAAAACGGCAAGTTTCAGTCAGTTAGGTGCTGAAAATGAACGGTGTGTCTAAAATATGTTGCTGGCGTCAAAATAAGACTGTTTCCAGCATGGAAACACTATTTTCCATTAGAAGAAGCATTTTGCAGAGTTTTCCCGTGTGTTTCTTTCATCTGCAGTACCTGGCACTTTCAGGGCAAATCGTTGTGAAAAACAGTCTCATATGGCCAGGAACGGTGAAATTTGACCGTTTGAGCTGAAATGACAGCTTTGCATCAAATATGTTGCTGGCGTCAAATAAGACTTTTTCCAGCATGGAAAACACTATTTTAACATTAGAAGAAGCATTTTGCAGAGTTTTCCGTGTGTTTCTTTCATCTGCAGTACCTGGCACTTTCAGGGCAAACGTTGTGAAAAAACAGTCTCATATGGCCAGGAACGGTGAAAATTTGACCGTTTGAGCTGAAATGACAGCTTTGCATCAAATATGTTGCTGGCGTCAAATAAGACTTTTTTCCAGCATGGAAACACTATTTTACATTAGAAGAAGCATTGGCAGAGTTTTCAAGTATGTTTCTGTGATTTGTACTGTGTGGCATTTCAGGGCACACGCTGTGTCCCAGACACACGGAGAATGGCTGGAAAACGCTTAAAACGGCAAGTTTCAGTCAGTTAGTGCTGAAATGAACGGTGTGTCTAAAATATGTTGCTGGCGTCAAAATAAGACTGTTTCCAGCATGGAAACACTATTTTCCATTAGAAGAAGCATTTGCAGAGTTTTCCCCGTGTGTTTCTTTCATCTGCAGTACCTGGCACTTTCAGGGCAAACGTTGTGAAAAACAGTCTCATATGGCCAGGAACGGTGAAATTTGACCGTTTGAGCTGAAATGACAGCTTTGCATCAAATATGTTGCTGGCGGTCAAAATAAGACTTTTTCCAGCATGGAAACACTATTTTACATTAGAAGAAGCATTTGCAGAGTTTTTCCCGTGTGTTTCTTTCATCTGCAGTACCTGGCACTTTCAGGGCAAACGTTGTGAAAAACAGTCTCATATGGCCAGGAACGGTGAAATTTGACCGTTTGAGCTGAAATGACAGCTTTGCATCAAATATGTTGCTGGCGTCAAAATAAGACTTTTTCCACGCATGGAAACACTATTTTACATTAGAAGAAGCATTTTGGCAGAGTTTTCAAGTATGTTTCTGTGATTTGTACTGTGTGGCATTTTCAGGGCACACGCTGTGTCCCCAGACACACGGAGAATGGCTGGAAACGCTTAAAACGGCAAGTTTCAGTCAGTTAGTGCTGAAATGAACGGTGTGTCTAAAATATGTTGCTGGCGTCAAATAAGACTGTTTCCAGCATGGAAACACTATTTTACATTAGAAGAAGCATTTTGCTGAGTTTTCCCGTGTGTTTCTTTCATCTGCAGTACCTGGCACTTTCAGGGCAAACGTTGTGAAAAACAGTCTCATATGGCCAGGAACGGTGAAATTTGACCGTTTGAGCTGAAATGACAGCTTTGCATCAAATATGTTGCTGGCGTCAAAATAAGACTTTTTTCCAGCATGGAAACACAATTTTACATTAGAAGAAGCATTTTGCAGAGTTTTCCCCGTGTGTTTCTTTCATCTGCAGTACCTGGCACTTTCAGGCAAACGTTGTGAAAAACAGTCTCATATGCCAGGAACGGTGAAATTTGACCGTTTGAGCTGAAATGACAGCTTTGCATCAAATATGTTGCTGGCGTCAAAATAAGACTTTTTCCAGCATGGAAACACTATTTTACATTAGAAGAAGCATTTTGGCAGAGTTTTCAAGTATGTTTCTGTGATTTTGTACTGTGTGGCATTTTCAGGGCACACGCTGTGTCCCAGACACACGGAGAATGGCTGGAAACGCTTAAAACGGCAAGTTTCAGTCAGTTAGTGCTGAAATGAACGGTGGTCTAAAATATGTTGCTGGCGTCAAAATAAGACTGTTTCCAGCATGGAAACACTATTTTACATTAGAAGAAGCATTTTGCAGAGTTTTCCCCGTGTGTTTCTTTCATCTACAGTACCTGGCACTTTCAGGGCAAACGTTGTGAAAAACAGTCTCATATGGCCAGGAACGGTGAAATTTGACCGTTTGAGCTGAAATGACAGCTTTGCATCAAATATGTTGCTGGCGTCAAAATAAGACTTTTTTCCAGCATGGAAACACTATTTTACATTAGAAGAAGCATTTTGCTGAGTTTTCCCGTGTGTTTCTTTCATCTGCAGTACCTGGCACTTTCAGGCAAACGTTGTGAAAAACAGTCTCAATATGGCCAGGAACGTGAAATTTGACCGTTTGAGCTGAAATGACAGCTTTGCATCAAATATGTCTGCTGGCCGTCAAAATAAGACTTTTTCCAGCATGGAAACACTATTTTACATTAGAAGAAGCATTTGGCAGAGTTTTCAAGTATGTTTCTGTGATTTGTACTGTGTGGCATTTTCAGGGCACACGCTGTGTCCCAGACACACGGAGAATGGCTGGAAACGCTTAAAACGGCAAGTTTCAGTCAGTTAGTGCTGAAATGAACGGTGTGTCTAAAATATGTTGCTGGCGTCAAAATAAGACTGTTTCCAGCATGGAAACACTATTTTACATTAGAAGAAGCATTTTGCAGAGTTTTCCCCGTGTGTTTCTTTCATCTACAGTACCTGGCACTTTCAGGGCAAACGTTGTGAAAAACAGTCTCATATGGCCAGGAACGGTGAAATTTGACCGTTTGAGCTGAAATGACAGCTTTGCATCAAATATGTTGCTGGCGTCAAAATAAGACTTTTTTCCAGCATGGAAACACTATTTTACATTAGAAGAAGCATTTTGCTGAGTTTTCCCGTGTGTTTCTTTCATCTGCAGTACCTGGCACTTTCAGGGCAAACGTTGTGAAAAACAGTCTCATATGGCCAGGAACGGTGAAATTTGACCGTTTGAGCTGAAATGACAGCTTTGCATCAAATATGTTGCTGGCGTCAAAATAAGACTTTTTCCAGCATGGAAACACTATTTTCCATTAGAAGAAGCATTTTGCAGAGTTTTCCCGTGTGTTTCTTTCATCTGCAGTACCTGGCACTTTCAGGGCAAACGTTGTGAAAAAACAGTCTCATATGGCCAGGAACGGTGAAATTTGACCGTTTGAGCTGAAATGACAGCTTTGCATCAAATATGTTGCTGGCGTCAAAATAAGACTTTTTCCAGCATGGAAACACTATTTTACATTAGAAGAAGCATTTGGCAGAGTTTTCAAGTATGTTTCTGTGATTTGTACTGTGTGGCATTTTCAGGGCACACGCTGTGTCCCAGACCACACGGAGAATGGCTGGAAACGCTTAAAACGGCAAGTTTCAGTCAGTTAGTGCTGAAATGAACGGTGTGTCTAAAATATGTTGCTGGCGTCAGAAATAAGACTGTTTCCAGCATGGAAACACTATTTTCCACTTAGAAGAAGCATTTTGCTGAGTTTTCCCGTGTGTTTCTTTCATCTGCAGTACCTGGCCACTTTCAGGGCAAACGGTTGTGAAAAACAGTCTCATATGGCCAGGAACGGTGAAATTTGACCGTTTGAGCTGAAATGACAGCTTTGCATCAAATATGTTGCTGGCGTCAAAATAAGACTTTTTCCAGCATGGAAACACTATTTTACATTAGAAGAAGCATTTGGCAGAGTTTTCAAGTATGTTTCTGTGATTTGTACTGTGTGGCATTTTCAGGGCACACGCTGTGTCCCAGACACACGGAGAATGGCTGGAAACGCTTAAAACGGCAAGTTTCAGTCAGTTAGTGCTGAAATGAACGGTGTGTCTAAAATATGTTGCTGGCGTCAAAATAAGACTGTTTCCAGCATGGAAACACTATTTTCCATTAGAAGAAGCATTTTGCAGAGTTTTCCCGTGTGTTTCTTTCATCTGCAGTACCCTGGCACTTTTCAGGGCAAACGTTGTGAAAAACAGTCTCATATGGCCAGGAACGGTGAAATTTGACCGTTTGAGCTGAAATGACAGCTTTGCATCAAATATGTTGCTGGCGTCAAAATAAGACTTTTTCCCAGCATGGAAACACTATTTTACATTAGAAGAAGCATTTGGCAGAGTTTTTCCCCGTGTGTTTCTTTCATCTGCAGTACCTGGCACTTTCAGGGCAAACGTTGTGAAAAACAGTCTCATATGGCCAGGAACGGTGAAATTTGACCGTTTGAGCTGAAATGACAGCTTTGCATCAAATATGTTGCTGGCGTCAAAATAAGACTTTTTCCAGCATGGAAACACTATTTTACATTAGAAGAAGCATTTTGCTGAGTTTTCCCGTGTGTTTCTTTCATCTGCAGTACCTGGCACTTTCAGGGCAAACGTTGTGAAAAACAGTCTCATATGGCCAGGAACGGTGAAATTTGACCGTTTGAGCTGAAATGACAGCTTTGCATCAAATATGTTGCTGGCGTCAAAATAAGACTTTTTCCAGCATGGAAACACTATTTTACATTAGAAGAAGCATTTGGCAGAGTTTTCAAGTATGTTTCTGTGATTTGTACTGTGTGGCATTTTCAGGGCACACGCTGTGTCCCAGACACACGGAGAATGGCTGGAAACGCTTAAAACGGCAAGTTTCAGTCAGTTAGTGCTGAAATGAACGGTGTGTCTAAAATATGTTGCTGGCGTCAAAATAAGACTGTTTCCAGCATGGAAACACTATTTTCCATTAGAAGAAGCATTTTGCAGAGTTTTCCCCCGTGTGTTTCTTTCATCTGCAGTACCTGGCACTTTCAGGGCAAACGTTGTGAAAAACAGTCTCATATGGCCAGGAACGGTGAAATTTGACCGTTTGAGCTGAAATGACAGCTTTGCATCAAATATGTTGCTGCGTCAAAATAAGACTTTTTTCCAGCATGGAAACACTATTTTACATTAGAAGAAGCATTTTGCAGAGTTTTCCCCGTGTGTTTCTTTCATCTGCAGTACCTGGCACTTTCAGGGCAAACGTTGTGAAAAACAGTCTCATATGGCCAGGAACGGTGAAATTTGACCGTTTGAGCTGAAATGACAGCTTTGCATCAAATATGTTGCTGGCGTCAAAATAAGACTTTTTCCAGCATGGAAACACTATTTTACATTAGAAGAAGCATTTGGCAGAGTTTTCAAGTATGTTTCCTGTGATTTGTACTGTGTGGCATTTTCAGGGGCACACGCTGTGTCCCAGACACACGGAGAATGGCTGGAAACGCTTAAAAACGGCAAGTTTCAGTCAGTTAGTGCTGAAATGAACGGTGTGTCTAAAATATGTTGCTGGCGTCAAAATAAGACTTTTTCCAGCATGGAAACACTATTTTACATTAGAAGAAGCATTTTGCAGAGTTTTCCCCGGTGTGTTCTTTCATCTGCAGTACCTGGCACTTTCAGGGCAAACGTTGTGAAAAACAGTCTCATATGGCCAGGAACGGTGAAATTTGACCGTTTGAGCTGAAATGACAGCTTTGCATCAAATATGTTGCTGGCGTCAAAATAAGACTTTTTCCAGCATGGAAACACTATTTTACATTAGAAGAAGCATTTGGCAGAGTTTTCAAGTATGTTTCTGTGATTTGTACTGTGTGGCATTTTCAGGGCACACGCTGTGTCCCAGACACACGGAGAATGGCTGGAAACGCTTAAAACGGGCAAGTTTCAGTCAGTTAGTGCTGAAATGAACGGTGTGTCTAAAATATGTTGCTGGCGTCAAAATAAGACTGTTCCAGCATGGAAACACTATTTTCCATTAGAAGAAGCATTTTGCAGAGTTTTCCCGTGTGTTTCTTTCATCTGCAGTACCTGGCACTTTCAGGGCAAACGTTGTGAAAAACAGTCTCATATGGCCAGGAACGGTGAAATTTGACCGTTTGAGCTGAAATGACAGCTTTGCATCAAATATGTTGCTGGCGTCAAAATAAGACTTTTTCCAGCATGGAAACACTATTTTACATTAGAAGAAGCATTTTGCAGAGTTTTCCCGTGTGTTTCTTTCATCTGCAGTACCTGGCACTTTCAGGGCAACGTTGTGAAAAACAGTCTCATATGGCCAGGAACGGTGAAATTTGACCGTTTGAGCTGAAATGACAGCTTTGCATCAAATATGTTGCTGGCGTCAAAATAAGACTTTTTCCAGCATGGAAACACTATTTTACATTAGAAGAAGCATTTGGCAGAGTTTTCAAGTATGTTTCTGTGATTTGTACTGTGTGGCATTTTCAGGGCACACGCTGTGTCCCAGACACACGGAGAATGGCTGGAAACGCTTAAAACGGCAAGTTTCAGTCAGTTAGTGCTGAAATGAACGGTGTGTCTAAAATATGTTGCTGGCGTCAAAATAAGACTGTTTCCAGCATGGAAACACTATTTTCCATTAGAAGAAGCATTTTGCAGAGTTTTCCGTGTGTTTCTTTCATCTGCAGTACCTGGCACTTTCAGGGCAAACGTTGTGAAAAACAGTCTCATATGGCCAGGAACGGTGAAATTTGACCGTTTGAGCTGAAATGACAGCTTTGCATCAAATATGTTGCTGGCGTCAAAATAAGACTTTTTCCAGCATGGAAACACTATTTTACATTAGAAGAAGCATTTGGCAGAGTTTTCAAGTATGTTTCTGTGATTTGTACTGTGTGGCATTTTCAGGGCACACGCTGTGTCCAGACACACGGAGAATGGCTGGAAACGCTTAAAACGGCAAGTTTCAGTCAGTTAGTGCTGAAATGAACGTGTGTCTAAAATATGTTGCTGGGCGTCAAAAATAAGGACTGTTTCCAGCATGGAAACACTATTTTACATTAGAAGAAGCATTTTGCAGAGTTTTCCCCGTGTGTTTCTTTCATCTACAGTACCTGGCACTTTCAGGGCAAACGTTGTGAAAAACAGTCTCATATGGCCAGGAACGGTGAAATTTGACCGTTTGAGCTGAAATGACAGCTTTGCATCAAATATGTTGCTGGCGTCAAAATAAGACTTTTTTCCAGCATGGAAACACTATTTTACATTAGAAGAAGCATTTTGCTGAGTTTTCCCGTGTGTTTCTTTCATCTGCAGTACCTGGCACTTTCAGGCAAACGTTGTGAAAAACAGTCTCATATGGCCAGGAACGGTGAAATTTGACCCGTTTGAGCTGAAATGACAGCTTTGCATCAAATATGTTGCTGGCGTCAAAATAGACTTTTTCCAGCATGGAAACACTATTTTACATTAGAAGAAGCATTTTGCAGAGTTTTCCCGTGTGTTTCTTTCATCTGCAGTACCTGGCACTTTCAGGGCAAACGTTGTGAAAACAGTCTCATATGGCCAGGAACGGTGAAATTTGACCGTTTGAGCTGAAATGACAGCTTTGCATCAAATATGTTGCTGGCGTCAAAATAAGACTTTTTCCAGCATGGAAACACTATTTTACATTAGAAGAAGCATTTGGCAGAGTTTTCAAGTATGTTTCTGTGATTTGTACTGTGTGGCATTTTCAGGGCACACGCTGTGTCCCAGACACACGGAGAATGGCTGGAAACGCTTAAAACGGCAAGTTTCAGTCAGTTAGTGCTGAAATGAACGGTGTGTCTAAAATATGTTGCTGGCGTCAAAATAAGACTGTTTCCAGCATGGAAACACTATTTTACATTAGAAGAAGCATTTTGCAGAGTTTTCCCGTGTGTTTCTTTCATCTGCAGTACCTGGCACTTTCAGGGCAAACGTTGTGAAAAACAGTCTCATATGGCCAGGAACGGTGAAATTTGACCGTTTGAGCTGAAATGACAGCTTTGCATCAAATATGTTGCTGGCGTCAAAATAAGACTTTTTCCAGCATGGAAACACTATTTTACATTAGAAGAAGCATTTGGCAGAGTTTTCAAGTATGTTTCTGTGATTTGTACTGTGTGGCATTTTCAGGGCACACGCTGTGTCCCAGACACACGGAGAATGGCTGGAAACGCTTAAAACGGCAAGTTTCAGTCAGTTAGTGCTGAAATGAACGGTGTGTCTAAAATATGTTGCTGGCGTCAAAATAAGACTGTTTCCAGCATGGAAACACTATTTTCCATTAGAAGAAGCATTTTGCAGAGTTTTCCCGTGTGTTTCTTTCATCTGCAGTACCTGGCACTTTCAGGGCAAACGTTGTGAAAAACAGTCTCATATGGCCAGGAACGGTGAAATTTGACCGTTTGAGCTGAAATGACAGCTTTGCATCAAATATGTTGCTGGCGTCAAAATAAGACTTTTTCCAGCATGGAAACACTATTTTACATTAGAAGAAGCATTTGGCAGAGTTTTCAAGTATGTTTCTGTGATTTGTACTGTGTGGCATTTTCAGGGCACACGCTGTGTCCCAGACACACGGAGAATGGCTGGAAACGCTTAAAACGGCAAGTTTCAGTCAGTTAGTGCTGAAATGAACGGTGTGTCTAAAATATGTTGCTGGCGTCAAAATAAGACTGTTTCCAGCATGGAAACACTATTTTCCATTAGAAGAAGCATTTTGCAGAGTTTTCCCGTGTGTTTCTTTCATCTGCAGTACCTGGCACTTTCAGGGCAAACGTTGTGAAAAACAGTCTCATATGGCCAGGAACGGTGAAATTTGACCGTTTGAGCTGAAATGACAGCTTTGCATCAAATATGTTGCTGGCGTCAAAATAAGACTTTTTCCAGCATGGAAACACTATTTTACATTAGAAGAAGCATTTTGCAGAGTTTTCCCGTGTGTTTCTTTCATCTGCAGTACCTGGCACTTTCAGGGCAAACGTTGTGAAAAAACAGTCTCATATGGCCAGGAACGGTGAAATTTGACCGTTTGAGCTGAAATGACAGCTTTGCATCAAATATGTTGCTGGCGTCAAAATAAGACTTTTTCCAGCATGGAAACACTATTTTACATTAGAAGAAGCATTTGGCAGAGTTTTCAAGTATGTTTCTGTGATTTGTACTGTGTGGCATTTTCAGGGCACACGCTGTGTCCCAGACACACGGAGAATGGCTGGAAACGCTTAAAACGGCAAGTTTCAGTCAGTTAGTGCTGAAATGAACGGTGTGTCTAAAATATGTTGCTGGCGTCAAAATAAGACTGTTTCCAGCATGGAAACACTATTTTACATTAGAAGAAGCATTTTGCAGAGTTTTCCCGTGTGTTTCTTTCATCTGCAGTACCTGGCACTTTCAGGGCAAACGTTGTGAAAAACATTCTCATATGGCCAGGAACGGTGAAATTTGACCGTTTGAGCTGAAATGACAGCTTTGCATCAAATATGTTGCTGGCGTCAAAATAAGACTTTTTCCAGCATGGAAACACTATTTTACATTAGAAGAAGCATTTGGCAGAGTTTTCAAGTATGTTTCTGTGATTTGTACTGTGTGGCATTTTCAGGGCACACGCTGTGTCCCAGACACACGGAGAATGGCTGGAAACGCTTAAAACGGCAAGTTTCAGTCAGTTAGTGCTGAAATGAACGGTGTGTCTAAAATATGTTGCTGGCGTCAAAATAAGACTTTTTCCAGCATGGAAAGGGTTAGTTTTGGAAAATGTAATTCTTAAAAAATCACACATTGTGAATTCAGTGCACTGGCACAGGTGCCTGCACAATGTCACCTCCCGCACTTCCATTTATGGTTTGTATTTTTCTTTTTTACTTTTTCCTGAGAGGTTAAGTCAAATTTATATTGTTGTCATTGTTCCCCCCTCTCTTTTTCTCTTTCTTTTTTCCTTTTTGTTATTTTTAGAAGACCAACTGGATTCCCCTTCATTGTGGGTCTGGGACGGAGATTGCCACCTCCTCCCTCTAAGGAGAACCTGGATTCATCTGCAAGGGCTGATAGAGGTTATATAAATATATACAATAAAAGACAAACCAGGCAATAAATAACATTAAGATAAGTCCTTAAGTAGATTAGTTAAAGTGCCATATATGTGAGAATCACAGAAGAAATAGGAATAAATAGGAGAAAAAAACATGCAATATCAATAAAATGTCAAAAATCATGCACATAGGCCCACACATCTCCACACCATACAGATATTCATCATCCTCATTGTTTTTATTATCTGCCCTATTTTATTTCATAAAATGCAGTGTTTCCAGGGTTATGTGCTTAGTTGCAGTTGGACATTTAGCTTGTCAGTTTTTCTTTTCCACGTGATCGTCTTTGATTCATTGGACTCCTCTGTTACTTGTTAATCTATCGTCCCCTGATTGGGGATCATGGTTCCTTCAACGGCTTTAGGAGAGGGTTTAGTAAAAGAATAGATTGGGGTATAGGGGATATAGGTTTAGGGTTAGGGGTTAGGGTTAGGGTTAGGGGGTTAGGGTTAGGGTTAGGGAGAGGAAGCTGAACCCATCTCCCGTAGGAGACAGGAAGTGCACGGTCCTTCGACCCCGAAGGTCCAACACTAAACTGGACCCGCTGCTGTTGACGGAAGCGTTGGCGTTTTCGGCCATAACGTACTTCCGTCCAGCCCCCGTCCATCATGGTTGTTTGTTTTTTTTATGTTGTGTCGTAGGTTTAGGGTTAGGGTTAGGGGTTAAGGGGATGAAAACCACTTATCGTCCCCCCAGACGATAACTTCAAAGGTGCATATCTCGGGAACGGAAGGTCGTAGAGACATGAAACCACCTTGTACCCCCCTATTTCCGGGTACGGGCTTTCCATTGGTACCACCCTCGAGCCTGTACAACGTTCGAGTCCGGAGATATGGCCGAAATAAAGTTTTTTTTTCCTGTATCTCCGGACAGGAAGGTCGTAGAGAGTCGTGGGTGGTACCGTTGGATGCAGAATGGTCGAATTATATTAGACGAACGTGGTTTCCAAGTGTCTAGGATGTACGGTTCGGGAGTTATTCAAGAAAAACGCTCGTCCAATCAGATCGCAGCATGCGAACCTGAGTGGAAAAATGACTAAGTGTCACAGCCGAAAAACTTCCTCCAGAAAGTAGTTAGGAGCACGTTTCAGACCATTTGGAGTCGATTGGTAGTGATTTTGCGAGATGTTTTTTCAAAATCATATATGGAGATCTACATGCAATAAGGGTTAGGGTTAGGGTTAGGGTTAGGGGTTAGGGTTAGGGTTAGGGTTAAGGGGATGAAAACCACCTATCGTCGCCCCCGACGATAACTTCAAAGGTGCATATCTCGGGAACGGAAGGTCGTAGAGACATGAAACCACCTTGTACCCCCCTATTTCCGGGTTAGGGTTAGGGTTAGGGTTAGGTTAAGGGGATGAAAACCACCTATCGTCGCCCCCGACGATAACTTCAAAGGTGCATATCTCGGGAACGGAAGGTCGTAGAGACATGAAACCACCTTGTACCCCCCTATTTTCGGGTACGGGCTTTCCATTGGTACCACCCTCGAGCCTGTACAACGTTCGAGTCCGGAGATATGGGCGAAATAAAGTTTGTTTTTCCTGTATCTCCGGACAGGAAGGTCGTAGAGAGTCGTGGGTGGTACCGTTGGATGCAGAATGGTCGAATTATATTAGACGAACGTGGTTTCCAAGTGTCTAGGATGTACGGTTCGGGAGTTATTCAAGAAAAACGCTCGTCCAATCAGATCGCAGCATGCGAACCTGAGTGGAAAAATGACTAAGTGTCACAGCCGAAAAACTTCCTCCAGAAAGTAGTTAGGAGCACGTTTCAGACCATTTGGAGTCGATTGGTAGTGATTTTGCGAGATGTTTTTTCAAAATCATATATGGAGATCTACATGCAATAAGTAGCCATCAACATGAAAATGAGGGTTAGGGTTAGGGTTAGGTGTGGGGATCTCTCTTTCTTTAGGGTTAGGATTATTAATTAGGGTTGGGGCTAGGGTTGGGGCTAGGGTTAGGGTTAGGGTTAGGGGTTAGGGTTAGGGTTAGGGTTAGGGTTAGGGTTAGGGGGTTAGGGGGTTAGGGTTAGGGTTAGGGTTAGGTTAAGGGGATGAAAACCACCTATCGTCGCCCCCGACGATAACTTCAAAGGTGCATATCTCGGGAACGGAAGGTCGTAGAGACATGAAACCACCTTGTACCCCCCTATTTTCGGGTACGGGCTTTCCATTGGTACCACCCTCGAGCCTGTACAACGTTCGAGTCCGGAGATATGGGCGAAATAAAGTTTGTTTTTCCTGTATCTCCGGACAGGAAGGTCGTAGAGAGTCGTGGGTGGTACCGTTGGATGCAGAATGGTCGAATTATATTAGACGAACGTGGTTTCCAAGTGTCTAGGATGTACGGTTCGGGAGTTATTCAAGAAAAACGCTCGTCCAATCAGATCGCAGCATGCGAACCTGAGTGGAAAAATGACTAAGTGTCACAGCCGAAAAACTTCCTCCAGAAAGTAGTTAGGAGCACGTTTCAGACCATTTGGAGTCGATTGGTAGTGATTTTGCGAGATGTTTTTTCAAAATCATATATGGAGATCTACATGCAATAAGTAGCCATCAACATGAAAATGAGGGTTAGGGTTAGGGTTAGGTGTGGGGATCTCTCTTTCTTTAGGGTTAGGATTATTAATTAGGGTTGGGGCTAGGGTTGGGGCTAGGGTTAGGGTTAGGGTTAGGGGTTAGGGTTAGGGTTAGGGTTAGGGTTAGGGTTAGGGTTAGGGTTAGGGTTAAGGGGATGAAAACCACCTATCGTCGCCCCCGACGATAACTTCAAAGGTGCATATCTCGGGAACGGAAGGTCGTAGAGACATGAAACCACCTTGTACCCCCCTATTTTCGGGTACGGGCTTTCCATTGGTACCACCCTCGAGCCTGTACAACGTTCGAGTCCGGAGATATGGGCGAAATAAAGTTTGTTTTTCCTGTATCTCCGGACAGGAAGGTCGTAGAGAGTCGTGGGTGGTACCGTTGGATGCAGAATGGTCGAATTATATTAGACGAACGTGGTTTCCAAGTGTCTAGGATGTACGGTTCGGGAGTTATTCAAGAAAAACGCTCGTCCAATCAGATCGCAGCATGCGAACCTGAGTGGAAAAATGACTAAGTGTCACAGCCGAAAAACTTCCTCCAGAAAGTAGTTAGGAGCACGTTTCAGACCATTTGGAGTCGATTGGTAGTGATTTTGCGAGATGTTTTTTCAAAATCATATATGGAGATCTACATGCAATAAGTAGCCATCAACATGAAAATGAGGGTTAGGGTTAGGGTTAGGTGTGGGGATCTCTCTTTCTTTAGGGTTAGGATTATTAATTAGGGTTGGGGCTAGGGTTGGGGCTAGGGTTAGGGTTAGGGTTAGGGGTTAGGGTTAGGGTTAGGGTTAGGGTTAGGGTTTAGGGTTTAGGGTTTAGGGTTAGGGTTAGGGTTAGGGTTAGGGTTAGGTTAAGGGGATGAAAACCACCTATCGTCGCCCCCGACGATAACTTCAAAGGTGCATATCTCGGGAACGGAAGGTCGTAGAGACATGAAACCACCTTGTACCCCCCTATTTTCGGGTACGGGCTTTCCATTGGTACCACCCTCGAGCCTGTACAACGTTCGAGTCCGGAGATATGGGCGAAATAAAGTTTGTTTTTCCTGTATCTCCGGACAGGAAGGTCGTAGAGAGTCGTGGGTGGTACCGTTGGATGCAGAATGGTCGAATTATATTAGACGAACGTGGTTTCCAAGTGTCTAGGATGTACGGTTCGGGAGTTATTCAAGAAAAACGCTCGTCCAATCAGATCGCAGCATGCGAACCTGAGTGGAAAAATGACTAAGTGTCACAGCCGAAAAACTTCCTCCAGAAAGTAGTTAGGAGCACGTTTCAGACCATTTGGAGTCGATTGGTAGTGATTTTGCGAGATGTTTTTTCAAAATCATATATGGAGATCTACATGCAATAAGTAGCCATCAACATGAAAATGAGGGTTAGGGTTAGGGTTAGGTGTGGGGATCTCTCTTTCTTTAGGGTTAGGATTATTAATTAGGGTTGGGGCTAGGGTTGGGGCTAGGGTTAGGGTTAGGGTTAGGGGTTAGGGTTAGGGTTAGGGTTAGGGTTAGGGTTAGGGTTAGGGTTAGGGTTAAGGGGATGAAAACCACCTATCGTCGCCCCCGACGATAACTTCAAAGGTGCATATCTCGGGAACGGAAGGTCGTAGAGACATGAAACCACCTTGTACCCCCCTATTTTCGGGTACGGGCTTTCCATTGGTACCACCCTCGAGCCTGTACAACGTTCGAGTCCGGAGATATGGGCGAAATAAAGTTTGTTTTTCCTGTATCTCCGGACAGGAAGGTCGTAGAGAGTCGTGGGTGGTACCGTTGGATGCAGAATGGTCGAATTATATTAGACGAACGTGGTTTCCAAGTGTCTAGGATGTACGGTTCGGGAGTTATTCAAGAAAAACGCTCGTCCAATCAGATCGCAGCATGCGAACCTGAGTGGAAAAATGACTAAGTGTCACAGCCGAAAAACTTCCTCCAGAAAGTAGTTAGGAGCACGTTTCAGACCATTTGGAGTCGATTGGTAGTGATTTTGCGAGATGTTTTTTCAAAATCATATATGGAGATCTACATGCAATAAGTAGCCATCAACATGAAAATGAGGGTTAGGGTTAGGGTTAGGTGTGGGGATCTCTCTTTCTTTAGGGTTAGGATTATTAATTAGGGTTGGGGCTAGGGTTGGGGCTAGGGTTAGGGTTAGGGTTAGGGGTTAGGGTTAGGGTTAGGGTTAGGGTTAGGGTTTAGGGTTTAGGGTTTAGGGTTAGGGTTAGGGTTAGGGTTAGGGTTAGGTTAAGGGGATGAAAACCACCTATCGTCGCCCCCGACGATAACTTCAAAGGTGCATATCTCGGGAACGGAAGGTCGTAGAGACATGAAACCACCTTGTACCCCCCTATTTTCGGGTACGGGCTTTCCATTGGTACCACCCTCGAGCCTGTACAACGTTCGAGTCCGGAGATATGGGCGAAATAAAGTTTGTTTTTCCTGTATCTCCGGACAGGAAGGTCGTAGAGAGTCGTGGGTGGTACCGTTGGATGCAGAATGGTCGAATTATATTAGACGAACGTGGTTTCCAAGTGTCTAGGATGTACGGTTCGGGAGTTATTCAAGAAAAACGCTCGTCCAATCAGATCGCAGCATGCGAACCTGAGTGGAAAAATGACTAAGTGTCACAGCCGAAAAACTTCCTCCAGAAAGTAGTTAGGAGCACGTTTCAGACCATTTGGAGTCGATTGGTAGTGATTTTGCGAGATGTTTTTTCAAAATCATATATGGAGATCTACATGCAATAAGTAGCCATCAACATGAAAATGAGGGTTAGGGTTAGGGTTAGGTGTGGGGATCTCTCTTTCTTTAGGGTTAGGATTATTAATTAGGGTTGGGGCTAGGGTTGGGGCTAGGGTTAGGGTTAGGGTTAGGGGTTAGGGTTAGGGTTAGGGTTAGGGTTAGGGTTAGGGTTAGGGTTAGGGTTAAGGGGATGAAAACCACCTATCGTCGCCCCCGACGATAACTTCAAAGGTGCATATCTCGGGAACGGAAGGTCGTAGAGACATGAAACCACCTTGTACCCCCCTATTTTCGGGTACGGGCTTTCCATTGGTACCACCCTCGAGCCTGTACAACGTTCGAGTCCGGAGATATGGGCGAAATAAAGTTTGTTTTTCCTGTATCTCCGGACAGGAAGGTCGTAGAGAGTCGTGGGTGGTACCGTTGGATGCAGAATGGTCGAATTATATTAGACGAACGTGGTTTCCAAGTGTCTAGGATGTACGGTTCGGGAGTTATTCAAGAAAAACGCTCGTCCAATCAGATCGCAGCATGCGAACCTGAGTGGAAAAATGACTAAGTGTCACAGCCGAAAAACTTCCTCCAGAAAGTAGTTAGGAGCACGTTTCAGACCATTTGGAGTCGATTGGTAGTGATTTTGCGAGATGTTTTTTCAAAATCATATATGGAGATCTACATGCAATAAGTAGCCATCAACATGAAAATGAGGGTTAGGGTTAGGGTTAGGTGTGGGGATCTCTCTTTCTTTAGGGTTAGGATTATTAATTAGGGTTGGGGCTAGGGTTGGGGCTAGGGTTAGGGTTAGGGTTAGGGGTTAGGGTTAGGGTTAGGGTTAGGGTTAGGGTTTAGGGTTTAGGGTTTAGGGTTAGGGTTAGGGTTAGGGTTAGGGTTAGGTTAAGGGGATGAAAACCACCTATCGTCGCCCCCGACGATAACTTCAAAGGTGCATATCTCGGGAACGGAAGGTCGTAGAGACATGAAACCACCTTGTACCCCCCTATTTTCGGGTACGGGCTTTCCATTGGTACCACCCTCGAGCCTGTACAACGTTCGAGTCCGGAGATATGGGCGAAATAAAGTTTGTTTTTCCTGTATCTCCGGACAGGAAGGTCGTAGAGAGTCGTGGGTGGTACCGTTGGATGCAGAATGGTCGAATTATATTAGACGAACGTGGTTTCCAAGTGTCTAGGATGTACGGTTCGGGAGTTATTCAAGAAAAACGCTCGTCCAATCAGATCGCAGCATGCGAACCTGAGTGGAAAAATGACTAAGTGTCACAGCCGAAAAACTTCCTCCAGAAAGTAGTTAGGAGCACGTTTCAGACCATTTGGAGTCGATTGGTAGTGATTTTGCGAGATGTTTTTTCAAAATCATATATGGAGATCTACATGCAATAAGTAGCCATCAACATGAAAATGAGGGTTAGGGTTAGGGTTAGGTGTGGGGATCTCTCTTTCTTTAGGGTTAGGATTATTAATTAGGGTTGGGGCTAGGGTTGGGGCTAGGGTTAGGGTTAGGGTTAGGGGTTAGGGTTAGGGTTAGGGTTAGGGTTAGGGTTAGGGTTAGGGTTAGGGTTAAGGGGATGAAAACCACCTATCGTCGCCCCCGACGATAACTTCAAAGGTGCATATCTCGGGAACGGAAGGTCGTAGAGACATGAAACCACCTTGTACCCCCCTATTTTCGGGTACGGGCTTTCCATTGGTACCACCCTCGAGCCTGTACAACGTTCGAGTCCGGAGATATGGGCGAAATAAAGTTTGTTTTTCCTGTATCTCCGGACAGGAAGGTCGTAGAGAGTCGTGGGTGGTACCGTTGGATGCAGAATGGTCGAATTATATTAGACGAACGTGGTTTCCAAGTGTCTAGGATGTACGGTTCGGGAGTTATTCAAGAAAAACGCTCGTCCAATCAGATCGCAGCATGCGAACCTGAGTGGAAAAATGACTAAGTGTCACAGCCGAAAAACTTCCTCCAGAAAGTAGTTAGGAGCACGTTTCAGACCATTTGGAGTCGATTGGTAGTGATTTTGCGAGATGTTTTTTCAAAATCATATATGGAGATCTACATGCAATAAGTAGCCATCAACATGAAAATGAGGGTTAGGGTTAGGGTTAGGTGTGGGGATCTCTCTTTCTTTAGGGTTAGGATTATTAATTAGGGTTGGGGCTAGGGTTGGGGCTAGGGTTAGGGTTAGGGTTAGGGGTTAGGGTTAGGGTTAGGGTTAGGGTTAGGGTTTAGGGTTTAGGGTTTAGGGTTAGGGTTAGGGTTAGGGTTAGGGTTAGGTTAAGGGGATGAAAACCACCTATCGTCGCCCCCGACGATAACTTCAAAGGTGCATATCTCGGGAACGGAAGGTCGTAGAGACATGAAACCACCTTGTACCCCCCTATTTTCGGGTACGGGCTTTCCATTGGTACCACCCTCGAGCCTGTACAACGTTCGAGTCCGGAGATATGGGCGAAATAAAGTTTGTTTTTCCTGTATCTCCGGACAGGAAGGTCGTAGAGAGTCGTGGGTGGTACCGTTGGATGCAGAATGGTCGAATTATATTAGACGAACGTGGTTTCCAAGTGTCTAGGATGTACGGTTCGGGAGTTATTCAAGAAAAACGCTCGTCCAATCAGATCGCAGCATGCGAACCTGAGTGGAAAAATGACTAAGTGTCACAGCCGAAAAACTTCCTCCAGAAAGTAGTTAGGAGCACGTTTCAGACCATTTGGAGTCGATTGGTAGTGATTTTGCGAGATGTTTTTTCAAAATCATATATGGAGATCTACATGCAATAAGTAGCCATCAACATGAAAATGAGGGTTAGGGTTAGGGTTAGGTGTGGGGATCTCTCTTTCTTTAGGGTTAGGATTATTAATTAGGGTTGGGGCTAGGGTTGGGGCTAGGGTTAGGGTTAGGGTTAGGGGTTAGGGTTAGGGTTAGGGTTAGGGTTAGGGTTAGGGTTAGGGTTAGGGTTAAGGGGATGAAAACCACCTATCGTCGCCCCCGACGATAACTTCAAAGGTGCATATCTCGGGAACGGAAGGTCGTAGAGACATGAAACCACCTTGTACCCCCCTATTTTCGGGTACGGGCTTTCCATTGGTACCACCCTCGAGCCTGTACAACGTTCGAGTCCGGAGATATGGGCGAAATAAAGTTTGTTTTTCCTGTATCTCCGGACAGGAAGGTCGTAGAGAGTCGTGGGTGGTACCGTTGGATGCAGAATGGTCGAATTATATTAGACGAACGTGGTTTCCAAGTGTCTAGGATGTACGGTTCGGGAGTTATTCAAGAAAAACGCTCGTCCAATCAGATCGCAGCATGCGAACCTGAGTGGAAAAATGACTAAGTGTCACAGCCGAAAAACTTCCTCCAGAAAGTAGTTAGGAGCACGTTTCAGACCATTTGGAGTCGATTGGTAGTGATTTTGCGAGATGTTTTTTCAAAATCATATATGGAGATCTACATGCAATAAGTAGCCATCAACATGAAAATGAGGGTTAGGGTTAGGGTTAGGTGTGGGGATCTCTCTTTCTTTAGGGTTAGGATTATTAATTAGGGTTGGGGCTAGGGTTGGGGCTAGGGTTAGGGTTAGGGTTAGGGGTTAGGGTTAGGGTTAGGGTTAGGGTTAGGGTTTAGGGTTTAGGGTTTAGGGTTAGGGTTAGGGTTAGGGTTAGGGTTAGGTTAAGGGGATGAAAACCACCTATCGTCGCCCCCGACGATAACTTCAAAGGTGCATATCTCGGGAACGGAAGGTCGTAGAGACATGAAACCACCTTGTACCCCCCTATTTTCGGGTACGGGCTTTCCATTGGTACCACCCTCGAGCCTGTACAACGTTCGAGTCCGGAGATATGGGCGAAATAAAGTTTGTTTTTCCTGTATCTCCGGACAGGAAGGTCGTAGAGAGTCGTGGGTGGTACCGTTGGATGCAGAATGGTCGAATTATATTAGACGAACGTGGTTTCCAAGTGTCTAGGATGTACGGTTCGGGAGTTATTCAAGAAAAACGCTCGTCCAATCAGATCGCAGCATGCGAACCTGAGTGGAAAAATGACTAAGTGTCACAGCCGAAAAACTTCCTCCAGAAAGTAGTTAGGAGCACGTTTCAGACCATTTGGAGTCGATTGGTAGTGATTTTGCGAGATGTTTTTTCAAAATCATATATGGAGATCTACATGCAATAAGTAGCCATCAACATGAAAATGAGGGTTAGGGTTAGGGTTAGGTGTGGGGATCTCTCTTTCTTTAGGGTTAGGATTATTAATTAGGGTTGGGGCTAGGGTTGGGGCTAGGGTTAGGGTTAGGGTTAGGGGTTAGGGTTAGGGTTAGGGTTAGGGTTAGGGTTAGGGTTAGGGTTAGGGTTAAGGGGATGAAAACCACCTATCGTCGCCCCCGACGATAACTTCAAAGGTGCATATCTCGGGAACGGAAGGTCGTAGAGACATGAAACCACCTTGTACCCCCCTATTTTCGGGTACGGGCTTTCCATTGGTACCACCCTCGAGCCTGTACAACGTTCGAGTCCGGAGATATGGGCGAAATAAAGTTTGTTTTTCCTGTATCTCCGGACAGGAAGGTCGTAGAGAGTCGTGGGTGGTACCGTTGGATGCAGAATGGTCGAATTATATTAGACGAACGTGGTTTCCAAGTGTCTAGGATGTACGGTTCGGGAGTTATTCAAGAAAAACGCTCGTCCAATCAGATCGCAGCATGCGAACCTGAGTGGAAAAATGACTAAGTGTCACAGCCGAAAAACTTCCTCCAGAAAGTAGTTAGGAGCACGTTTCAGACCATTTGGAGTCGATTGGTAGTGATTTTGCGAGATGTTTTTTCAAAATCATATATGGAGATCTACATGCAATAAGTAGCCATCAACATGAAAATGAGGGTTAGGGTTAGGGTTAGGTGTGGGGATCTCTCTTTCTTTAGGGTTAGGATTATTAATTAGGGTTGGGGCTAGGGTTGGGGC
>NW_024469767.1:27500-35000 GCF_017976425.1 Toxotes jaculatrix
TCCGGAGATATGGGCGAAATAAAGTTTGTTTTTCCTGTATCTCCGGACAGGAAGGTCGTAGAGAGTCGTGGGTGGTACCGTTGGATGCAGAATGGTCGAATTATATTAGACGAACGTGGTTTCCAAGTGTCTAGGATGTACGGTTCGGGAGTTATTCAAGAAAAACGCTCGTCCAATCAGATCGCAGCATGCGAACCTGAGTGGAAAAATGACTAAGTGTCACAGCCGAAAAACTTCCTCCAGAAAGTAGTTAGGAGCACGTTTCAGACCATTTGGAGTCGATTGGTAGTGATTTTGCGAGATGTTTTTTCAAAATCATATATGGAGATCTACATGCAATAAGTAGCCATCAACATGAAAATGAGGGTTAGGGTTAGGGTTAGGTGTGGGGATCTCTCTTTCTTTAGGGTTAGGATTATTAATTAGGGTTGGGGCTAGGGTTGGGGCTAGGGTTAGGGTTAGGGTTAGGGGTTAGGGTTAGGGTTAGGGTTAGGGTTAGGGTTAGGGTTAGGGTTAGGGTTAAGGGGATGAAAACCACCTATCGTCGCCCCCGACGATAACTTCAAAGGTGCATATCTCGGGAACGGAAGGTCGTAGAGACATGAAACCACCTTGTACCCCCCTATTTTCGGGTACGGGCTTTCCATTGGTACCACCCTCGAGCCTGTACAACGTTCGAGTCCGGAGATATGGGCGAAATAAAGTTTGTTTTTCCTGTATCTCCGGACAGGAAGGTCGTAGAGAGTCGTGGGTGGTACCGTTGGATGCAGAATGGTCGAATTATATTAGACGAACGTGGTTTCCAAGTGTCTAGGATGTACGGTTCGGGAGTTATTCAAGAAAAACGCTCGTCCAATCAGATCGCAGCATGCGAACCTGAGTGGAAAAATGACTAAGTGTCACAGCCGAAAAACTTCCTCCAGAAAGTAGTTAGGAGCACGTTTCAGACCATTTGGAGTCGATTGGTAGTGATTTTGCGAGATGTTTTTTCAAAATCATATATGGAGATCTACATGCAATAAGTAGCCATCAACATGAAAATGAGGGTTAGGGTTAGGGTTAGGTGTGGGGATCTCTCTTTCTTTAGGGTTAGGATTATTAATTAGGGTTGGGGCTAGGGTTGGGGCTAGGGTTAGGGTTAGGGTTAGGGGTTAGGGTTAGGGTTAGGGTTAGGGTTAGGGTTTAGGGTTTAGGGTTTAGGGTTAGGGTTAGGGTTAGGGTTAGGGTTAGGTTAAGGGGATGAAAACCACCTATCGTCGCCCCCGACGATAACTTCAAAGGTGCATATCTCGGGAACGGAAGGTCGTAGAGACATGAAACCACCTTGTACCCCCCTATTTTCGGGTACGGGCTTTCCATTGGTACCACCCTCGAGCCTGTACAACGTTCGAGTCCGGAGATATGGGCGAAATAAAGTTTGTTTTTCCTGTATCTCCGGACAGGAAGGTCGTAGAGAGTCGTGGGTGGTACCGTTGGATGCAGAATGGTCGAATTATATTAGACGAACGTGGTTTCCAAGTGTCTAGGATGTACGGTTCGGGAGTTATTCAAGAAAAACGCTCGTCCAATCAGATCGCAGCATGCGAACCTGAGTGGAAAAATGACTAAGTGTCACAGCCGAAAAACTTCCTCCAGAAAGTAGTTAGGAGCACGTTTCAGACCATTTGGAGTCGATTGGTAGTGATTTTGCGAGATGTTTTTTCAAAATCATATATGGAGATCTACATGCAATAAGTAGCCATCAACATGAAAATGAGGGTTAGGGTTAGGGTTAGGTGTGGGGATCTCTCTTTCTTTAGGGTTAGGATTATTAATTAGGGTTGGGGCTAGGGTTGGGGCTAGGGTTAGGGTTAGGGTTAGGGGTTAGGGTTAGGGTTAGGGTTAGGGTTAGGGTTAGGGTTAGGGTTAGGGTTAAGGGGATGAAAACCACCTATCGTCGCCCCCGACGATAACTTCAAAGGTGCATATCTCGGGAACGGAAGGTCGTAGAGACATGAAACCACCTTGTACCCCCCTATTTTCGGGTACGGGCTTTCCATTGGTACCACCCTCGAGCCTGTACAACGTTCGAGTCCGGAGATATGGGCGAAATAAAGTTTGTTTTTCCTGTATCTCCGGACAGGAAGGTCGTAGAGAGTCGTGGGTGGTACCGTTGGATGCAGAATGGTCGAATTATATTAGACGAACGTGGTTTCCAAGTGTCTAGGATGTACGGTTCGGGAGTTATTCAAGAAAAACGCTCGTCCAATCAGATCGCAGCATGCGAACCTGAGTGGAAAAATGACTAAGTGTCACAGCCGAAAAACTTCCTCCAGAAAGTAGTTAGGAGCACGTTTCAGACCATTTGGAGTCGATTGGTAGTGATTTTGCGAGATGTTTTTTCAAAATCATATATGGAGATCTACATGCAATAAGTAGCCATCAACATGAAAATGAGGGTTAGGGTTAGGGTTAGGTGTGGGGATCTCTCTTTCTTTAGGGTTAGGATTATTAATTAGGGTTGGGGCTAGGGTTGGGGCTAGGGTTAGGGTTAGGGTTAGGGGTTAGGGTTAGGGTTAGGGTTAGGGTTAGGGTTTAGGGTTTAGGGTTTAGGGTTAGGGTTAGGGTTAGGGTTAGGGTTAGGTTAAGGGGATGAAAACCACCTATCGTCGCCCCCGACGATAACTTCAAAGGTGCATATCTCGGGAACGGAAGGTCGTAGAGACATGAAACCACCTTG
This sequence comes from Toxotes jaculatrix, assembly GCF_017976425.1. Taxonomy (NCBI): domain Eukaryota; kingdom Metazoa; phylum Chordata; class Actinopteri; family Toxotidae; genus Toxotes; species Toxotes jaculatrix. Next base: position 30,220 of record NW_024469767.1, read on the forward strand.
TACCCCCCTATTTTCGGGTACGGGCTTTCCATTGGTACCACCCTCGAGCCTGTACAACGTTCGAGTCCGGAGATATGGGCGAAATAAAGTTTGTTTTTCCTGTATCTCCGGACAGGAAGGTCGTAGAGAGTCGTGGGTGGTACCGTTGGATGCAGAATGGTCGAATTATATTAGACGAACGTGGTTTCCAAGTGTCTAGGATGTACGGTTCGGGAGTTATTCAAGAAAAACGCTCGTCCAATCAGATCGCAGCATGCGAACCTGAGTGGAAAAATGACTAAGTGTCACAGCCGAAAAACTTCCTCCAGAAAGTAGTTAGGAGCACGTTTCAGACCATTTGGAGTCGATTGGTAGTGATTTTGCGAGATGTTTTTTCAAAATCATATATGGAGATCTACATGCAATAAGTAGCCATCAACATGAAAATGAGGGTTAGGGTTAGGGTTAGGTGTGGGGATCTCTCTTTCTTTAGGGTTAGGATTATTAATTAGGGTTGGGGCTAGGGTTGGGGCTAGGGTTAGGGTTAGGGTTAGGGGTTAGGGTTAGGGTTAGGGTTAGGGTTAGGGTTAGGGTTAGGGTTAGGGTTAAGGGGATGAAAACCACCTATCGTCGCCCCCGACGATAACTTCAAAGGTGCATATCTCGGGAACGGAAGGTCGTAGAGACATGAAACCACCTTGTACCCCCCTATTTTCGGGTACGGGCTTTCCATTGGTACCACCCTCGAGCCTGTACAACGTTCGAGTCCGGAGATATGGGCGAAATAAAGTTTGTTTTTCCTGTATCTCCGGACAGGAAGGTCGTAGAGAGTCGTGGGTGGTACCGTTGGATGCAGAATGGTCGAATTATATTAGACGAACGTGGTTTCCAAGTGTCTAGGATGTACGGTTCGGGAGTTATTCAAGAAAAACGCTCGTCCAATCAGATCGCAGCATGCGAACCTGAGTGGAAAAATGACTAAGTGTCACAGCCGAAAAACTTCCTCCAGAAAGTAGTTAGGAGCACGTTTCAGACCATTTGGAGTCGATTGGTAGTGATTTTGCGAGATGTTTTTTCAAAATCATATATGGAGATCTACATGCAATAAGTAGCCATCAACATGAAAATGAGGGTTAGGGTTAGGGTTAGGTGTGGGGATCTCTCTTTCTTTAGGGTTAGGATTATTAATTAGGGTTGGGGCTAGGGTTGGGGCTAGGGTTAGGGTTAGGGTTAGGGGTTAGGGTTAGGGTTAGGGTTAGGGTTAGGGTTTAGGGTTTAGGGTTTAGGGTTAGGGTTAGGGTTAGGGTTAGGGTTAGGTTAAGGGGATGAAAACCACCTATCGTCGCCCCCGACGATAACTTCAAAGGTGCATATCTCGGGAACGGAAGGTCGTAGAGACATGAAACCACCTTGTACCCCCCTATTTTCGGGTACGGGCTTTCCATTGGTACCACCCTCGAGCCTGTACAACGTTCGAGTCCGGAGATATGGGCGAAATAAAGTTTGTTTTTCCTGTATCTCCGGACAGGAAGGTCGTAGAGAGTCGTGGGTGGTACCGTTGGATGCAGAATGGTCGAATTATATTAGACGAACGTGGTTTCCAAGTGTCTAGGATGTACGGTTCGGGAGTTATTCAAGAAAAACGCTCGTCCAATCAGATCGCAGCATGCGAACCTGAGTGGAAAAATGACTAAGTGTCACAGCCGAAAAACTTCCTCCAGAAAGTAGTTAGGAGCACGTTTCAGACCATTTGGAGTCGATTGGTAGTGATTTTGCGAGATGTTTTTTCAAAATCATATATGGAGATCTACATGCAATAAGTAGCCATCAACATGAAAATGAGGGTTAGGGTTAGGGTTAGGTGTGGGGATCTCTCTTTCTTTAGGGTTAGGATTATTAATTAGGGTTGGGGCTAGGGTTGGGGCTAGGGTTAGGGTTAGGGTTAGGGGTTAGGGTTAGGGTTAGGGTTAGGGTTAGGGTTAGGGTTAGGGTTAGGGTTAAGGGGATGAAAACCACCTATCGTCGCCCCCGACGATAACTTCAAAGGTGCATATCTCGGGAACGGAAGGTCGTAGAGACATGAAACCACCTTGTACCCCCCTATTTTCGGGTACGGGCTTTCCATTGGTACCACCCTCGAGCCTGTACAACGTTCGAGTCCGGAGATATGGGCGAAATAAAGTTTGTTTTTCCTGTATCTCCGGACAGGAAGGTCGTAGAGAGTCGTGGGTGGTACCGTTGGATGCAGAATGGTCGAATTATATTAGACGAACGTGGTTTCCAAGTGTCTAGGATGTACGGTTCGGGAGTTATTCAAGAAAAACGCTCGTCCAATCAGATCGCAGCATGCGAACCTGAGTGGAAAAATGACTAAGTGTCACAGCCGAAAAACTTCCTCCAGAAAGTAGTTAGGAGCACGTTTCAGACCATTTGGAGTCGATTGGTAGTGATTTTGCGAGATGTTTTTTCAAAATCATATATGGAGATCTACATGCAATAAGTAGCCATCAACATGAAAATGAGGGTTAGGGTTAGGGTTAGGTGTGGGGATCTCTCTTTCTTTAGGGTTAGGATTATTAATTAGGGTTGGGGCTAGGGTTGGGGCTAGGGTTAGGGTTAGGGTTAGGGGTTAGGGTTAGGGTTAGGGTTAGGGTTAGGGTTTAGGGTTTAGGGTTTAGGGTTAGGGTTAGGGTTAGGGTTAGGGTTAGGTTAAGGGGATGAAAACCACCTATCGTCGCCCCCGACGATAACTTCAAAGGTGCATATCTCGGGAACGGAAGGTCGTAGAGACATGAAACCACCTTGTACCCCCCTATTTTCGGGTACGGGCTTTCCATTGGTACCACCCTCGAGCCTGTACAACGTTCGAGTCCGGAGATATGGGCGAAATAAAGTTTGTTTTTCCTGTATCTCCGGACAGGAAGGTCGTAGAGAGTCGTGGGTGGTACCGTTGGATGCAGAATGGTCGAATTATATTAGACGAACGTGGTTTCCAAGTGTCTAGGATGTACGGTTCGGGAGTTATTCAAGAAAAACGCTCGTCCAATCAGATCGCAGCATGCGAACCTGAGTGGAAAAATGACTAAGTGTCACAGCCGAAAAACTTCCTCCAGAAAGTAGTTAGGAGCACGTTTCAGACCATTTGGAGTCGATTGGTAGTGATTTTGCGAGATGTTTTTTCAAAATCATATATGGAGATCTACATGCAATAAGTAGCCATCAACATGAAAATGAGGGTTAGGGTTAGGGTTAGGTGTGGGGATCTCTCTTTCTTTAGGGTTAGGATTATTAATTAGGGTTGGGGCTAGGGTTGGGGCTAGGGTTAGGGTTAGGGTTAGGGGTTAGGGTTAGGGTTAGGGTTAGGGTTAGGGTTAGGGTTAGGGTTAGGGTTAAGGGGATGAAAACCACCTATCGTCGCCCCCGACGATAACTTCAAAGGTGCATATCTCGGGAACGGAAGGTCGTAGAGACATGAAACCACCTTGTACCCCCCTATTTTCGGGTACGGGCTTTCCATTGGTACCACCCTCGAGCCTGTACAACGTTCGAGTCCGGAGATATGGGCGAAATAAAGTTTGTTTTTCCTGTATCTCCGGACAGGAAGGTCGTAGAGAGTCGTGGGTGGTACCGTTGGATGCAGAATGGTCGAATTATATTAGACGAACGTGGTTTCCAAGTGTCTAGGATGTACGGTTCGGGAGTTATTCAAGAAAAACGCTCGTCCAATCAGATCGCAGCATGCGAACCTGAGTGGAAAAATGACTAAGTGTCACAGCCGAAAAACTTCCTCCAGAAAGTAGTTAGGAGCACGTTTCAGACCATTTGGAGTCGATTGGTAGTGATTTTGCGAGATGTTTTTTCAAAATCATATATGGAGATCTACATGCAATAAGTAGCCATCAACATGAAAATGAGGGTTAGGGTTAGGGTTAGGTGTGGGGATCTCTCTTTCTTTAGGGTTAGGATTATTAATTAGGGTTGGGGCTAGGGTTGGGGCTAGGGTTAGGGTTAGGGTTAGGGGTTAGGGTTAGGGTTAGGGTTAGGGTTAGGGTTTAGGGTTTAGGGTTTAGGGTTAGGGTTAGGGTTAGGGTTAGGGTTAGGTTAAGGGGATGAAAACCACCTATCGTCGCCCCCGACGATAACTTCAAAGGTGCATATCTCGGGAACGGAAGGTCGTAGAGACATGAAACCACCTTGTACCCCCCTATTTTCGGGTACGGGCTTTCCATTGGTACCACCCTCGAGCCTGTACAACGTTCGAGTCCGGAGATATGGGCGAAATAAAGTTTGTTTTTCCTGTATCTCCGGACAGGAAGGTCGTAGAGAGTCGTGGGTGGTACCGTTGGATGCAGAATGGTCGAATTATATTAGACGAACGTGGTTTCCAAGTGTCTAGGATGTACGGTTCGGGAGTTATTCAAGAAAAACGCTCGTCCAATCAGATCGCAGCATGCGAACCTGAGTGGAAAAATGACTAAGTGTCACAGCCGAAAAACTTCCTCCAGAAAGTAGTTAGGAGCACGTTTCAGACCATTTGGAGTCGATTGGTAGTGATTTTGCGAGATGTTTTTTCAAAATCATATATGGAGATCTACATGCAATAAGTAGCCATCAACATGAAAATGAGGGTTAGGGTTAGGGTTAGGTGTGGGGATCTCTCTTTCTTTAGGGTTAGGATTATTAATTAGGGTTGGGGCTAGGGTTGGGGCTAGGGTTAGGGTTAGGGTTAGGGGTTAGGGTTAGGGTTAGGGTTAGGGTTAGGGTTAGGGTTAGGGTTAGGGTTAAGGGGATGAAAACCACCT
>NW_024469768.1:0-37940 GCF_017976425.1 Toxotes jaculatrix
GCAAACGTTGTGAAAAACAGTCTCAAATGGCCAGGAGCGGTCAAATTTGACCTTTTGAGCTGAAATTTAGCGTTCCAGCTAGTTCCAGGTGGTGTTTTTACCAGCGTGTGCCCCGAAAATGCCACACAGTACAAATCACAGAAACATACTTGAAAACTCTGCAAAATGCTTCTTCTAATGTAAAATAGTGTTTCCATGCTGGAAACAGTCTTATTTTGACGCCGGCAGCACATATTTTAGACACACCGTTCATTTCAGCACTAACTGACAGAAACTTGCCGTTTTAAGCGTTTCCAGCCATTCTCTGTGTGTCTGGGACACAGCGTGTGCCCCGAAAATGCCACACAGTACAAATCACAGAAACATACTTGAAAACTCTGCAAAATGCTTCTTCTAATGTAAAATAGTGTTTCCATGCTGGAAACAGTCTTATTTTGACGCCGGCAGCACATATTTTAGACACACCGTTCATTTCAGCACTAACTGACAGAAACTTGCCGTTTTAAGCGTTTCCAGCCATTCTCTGTGTGTCTGGGACACAGCGTGTGCCCCGAAAATGCCACACAGTACAAATCACAGAAACATACTTGAAAACTCTGCAAAATGCTTCTTCTAATGTAAAATAGTGTTTCCATGCTGGAAACAGTCTTATTTTGACGCCGGCAGCACATATTTTAGACACACCGTTCATTTCAGCACTAACTGACAGAAACTTGCCGTTTTAAGCGTTTCCAGCCATTCTCTGTGTGTCTGGGACACAGCGTGTGCCCCGAAAATGCCACACAGTACAAATCACAGAAACATACTTGAAAACTCTGCAAAATGCTTCTTCTAATGTAAAATAGTGTTTCCATGCTGGAAACAGTCTTATTTTGACGCCAGCAACATATTTGATACAAAGCTGTCATTTCAGCTCAAACGGTAAAATTGGACCGTTCCTGGCCATTTGAGACTGTTTTTCACAACGTTTGCCCTGAAAGTGCCAGGTACTGCAGATGAAAGAAACACACGGGAAAACTCAGCAAAATGCTTCTTCTAATGTAAAATAGTGTTTCCATGCTGGAAACAGTCTTATTTTGACGCCGGCAGCACATATTTTAGACACACCGTTCATTTCAGCACTAACTGACAGAAACTTGCCGTTTTAAGCGTTTCCAGCCATTCTCTGTGTGTCTGGGACACAGCGTGTGCCCCGAAAATGCCACACAGTACAAATCACAGAAACATACTTGAAAACTCTGCAAAATGCTTCTTCTAATGTAAAATAGTGTTTCCATGCTGGAAACAGTCTTATTTTGACGCCGGCAGCACATATTTTAGACACACCGTTCATTTCAGCACTAACTGACAGAAACTTGCCGTTTTAAGCGTTTCCAGCCATTCTCTGTGTGTCTGGGACACAGCGTGTGCCCCGAAAATGCCACACAGTACAAATCACAGAAACATACTTGAAAACTCTGCAAAATGCTTCTTCTAATGTAAAATAGTGTTTCCATGCTGGAAACAGTCTTATTTTGACGCCGGCAGCACATATTTTAGACACACCGTTCATTTCAGCACTAACTGACAGAAACTTGCCGTTTTAAGCGTTTCCAGCCATTCTCTGTGTGTCTGGGACACAGCGTGTGCCCCGAAAATGCCACACAGTACAAATCACAGAAACATACTTGAAAACTCTGCAAAATGCTTCTTCTAATGTAAAATAGTGTTTCCATGCTGGAAACAGTCTTATTTTGACGCCAGCAACATATTTGATACAAAGCTGTCATTTCAGCTCAAACGGTAAAATTGGACCGTTCCTGGCCATTTGAGACTGTTTTTCACAACGTTTGCCCTGAAAGTGCCAGGTACTGCAGATGAAAGAAACACACGGGAAAACTCAGCAAAATGCTTCTTCTAATGTAAAATAGTGTTTCCATGCTGGAAACAGTCTTATTTTGACGCCAGCAACATATTTGATACAAAGCTGTCATTTCAGCTCAAACGGTAAAATTGGACCGTTCCTGGCCATTTGAGACTGTTTTTCACAACGTTTGCCCTGAAAGTGCCAGGTACTGCAGATGAAAGAAACACACGGGAAAACTCAGCAAAATGCTTCTTCTAATGTAAAATAGTGTTTCCATGCTGGAAACAGTCTTATTTTGACGCCAGCAACATATTTTAGACACACCGTTCATTTCAGCACTAACTGACAGAAACTTGCCGTTTTAAGCGTTTCCAGCCATTCTCTGTGTGTCTGGGACACAGCGTGTGCCCCGAAAATGCCACACAGTACAAATCACAGAAACATACTTGAAAACTCTGCAAAATGCTTCTTCTAATGTAAAATAGTGTTTCCATGCTGGAAACAGTCTTATTTTGACGCCGGCAGCACATATTTTAGACACACCGTTCATTTCAGCACTAACTGACAGAAACTTGCCGTTTTAAACGTTTCCAGCTATTCTCTGTGTATCTGGGACACAGCGTGTGCCCCGAAAATGCCACACAGTACAAATCACAGAAACATACTTGAAAACTCTGCAAAATGCTTCTTCTAATGTAAAATAGTGTTTCCATGCTGGAAACAGTCTTATTTTGACGCCAGCAACATATTTGATACAAAGCTGTCATTTCAGCTCAAACGGTAAAATTGGACCGTTCCTGGCCATTTGAGACTGTTTTTCACAACGTTTGCCCTGAAAGTGCCAGGTACTGCAGATGAAAGAAACACACGGGAAAACTCAGCAAAATGCTTCTTCTAATGTAAAATAGTGTTTCCATGCTGGAAACAGTCTTATTTTGACGCCGGCAGCACATATTTTAGACACACCGTTCATTTCAGCACTAACTGACAGAAACTTGCCGTTTTAAGCGTTTCCAGCCATTCTCTGTGTGTCTGGGACACAGCGTGTGCCCCGAAAATGCCACACAGTACAAATCACAGAAACATACTTGAAAACTCTGCAAAATGCTTCTTCTAATGTAAAATAGTGTTTCCATGCTGGAAACAGTCTTATTTTGACGCCGGCAGCACATATTTTAGACACACCGTTCATTTCAGCACTAACTGACAGAAACTTGCCGTTTTAAGCGTTTCCAGCCATTCTCTGTGTGTCTGGGACACAGCGTGTGCCCCGAAAATGCCACACAGTACAAATCACAGAAACATACTTGAAAACTCTGCAAAATGCTTCTTCTAATGTAAAATAGTGTTTCCATGCTGGAAACAGTCTTATTTTGACGCCAGCAACATATTTGATACAAAGCTGTCATTTCAGCTCAAACGGTAAAATTGGACCGTTCCTGGCCATTTGAGACTGTTTTTCACAACGTTTGCCCTGAAAGTGCCAGGTACTGCAGATGAAAGAAACACACGGGAAAACTCAGCAAAATGTTCTTCTAATGTAAAATAGTGTTTCCATGCTGGAAACAGTCTTATTTTGACGCCAGCAACATATTTTAGACACACCGTTCATTTCAGCACTAACTGACAGAAACTTGCCGTTTTAAGCGTTTCCAGCCATTCTCTGTGTGACACAGCGTGTGCCCCGAAAATGCCACACAGTACAAATCACAGAAACATACTTGAAAACTCTGCAAAATGCTTCTTCTAATGTAAAATAGTGTTTCCATGCTGGAAACAGTCTTATTTTGACGCCAGCAACATATTTGATACAAAGCTGTCATTTCAGCTCAAACGGTAAAATTGGACCGTTCCTGGCCATTTGAGACTGTTTTTCACAACGTTTGCCCTGAAAGTGCCAGGTACTGCAGATGAAAGAAACACACGGGAAAACTCAGCAAAATGCTTCTTCTAATGTAAAATAGTGTTTCCATGCTGGAAACAGTCTTATTTTGACGCCAGCAACATATTTGATACAAAGCTGTCATTTCAGCTCAAACGGTAAAATTGGACCGTTCCTGGCCATTTGAGACTGTTTTTTCACAACGTTTGCCCTGAAAGTGCCAGGTACTGCAGATGAAAGAAACACACGGGAAAACTCAGCAAAATGCTTCTTCTAATGTAAAATAGTGTTTCCATGCTGGAAACAGTCTTATTTTGACGCCAGCAACATATTTTAGACACACCGTTCATTTCAGCAGCACTAACTGACAGAAACTTGCCGTTTTAAGCGTTTCCAGCCATTCTCTGTGTGTCTGGGACACAGCGTGTGCCCCGAAAATGCCACACAGTACAAATCACAGAAACATACTTGAAAACTCTGCAAAATGCTTCTTCTAATGTAAAATAGTGTTTCCATGCTGGAAACAGTCTTATTTTGACGCCGGCAGCACATATTTTAGACACACCGTTCATTTCAGCACTAACTGACAGAAACTTGCCGTTTTAAACGTTTCCAGCTATTCTCTGTGTATCTGGGACACGGCGTGTGCCCCGAAAATGCCACACAGTACAAATCACAGAAACATACTTGAAAACTCTGCAAAATGCTTCTTCTAATGTAAAATAGTGTTTCCATGCTGGAAACAGTCTTATTTTGACGCCAGCAACATATTTGATACAAAGCTGTCATTTCAGCTCAAACGGTAAAATTGGACCGTTCCTGGCCATTTGAGACTGTTTTTCACAACGTTTGCCCTGAAAGTGCCAGGTACTGCAGATGAAAGAAACACACGGGAAAACTCAGCAAAATGCTTCTTCTAATGTAAAATAGTGTTTCCATGCTGGAAACAGTCTTATTTTGACGCCAGCAACATATTTGATACAAAGCTGTCATTTCAGCTCAAACGGTAAAATTGGACCGTTCCTGGCCATTTGAGACTGTTTTTCACAACGTTTGCCCTGAAAGTGCCAGGTACTGCAGATGAAAGAAACACACGGGAAAACTCAGCAAAATGCTTCTTCTAATGTAAAATAGTGTTTCCATGCTGGAAACAGTCTTATTTTGACGCCAGCAACATATTTTAGACACACCGTTCATTTCAGCACTAACTGACAGAAACTTGCCGTTTTAAGCGTTTCCAGCCATTCTCTGTGTGTCTGGGACACAGCGTGTGCCCCGAAAATGCCACACAGTACAAATCACAGAAACATACTTGAAAACTCTGCAAAATGCTTCTTCTAATGTAAAATAGTGTTTCCATGCTGGAAACAGTCTTATTTTGACGCCAGCAACATATTTGATACAAAGCTGTCATTTCAGCTCAAACGGTAAAATTGGACCGTTCCTGGCCATTTGAGACTGTTTTTCACAACGTTTGCCCTGAAAGTGCCAGGTACTGCAGATGAAAGAAACACACGGGAAAACTCTGCAAAATGCTTCTTCTAATGTAAAATAGTGTTTCCATGCTGGAAACAGTCTTATTTTGACGCCAGCAACATATTTGATACAAAGCTGTCATTTCAGCTCAAACGGTAAAATTGGACCGTTCCTGGCCATTTGAGACTGTTTTTCACAACGTTTGCCCTGAAAGTGCCAGGTACTGCAGATGAAAGAAACACACGGGAAAACTCTGCAAAATGCTTCTTCTAATGTAAAATAGTGTTTCCATGCTGGAAACAGTCTTATTTTGACGCCAGCAACATATTTTAGACACACCGTTCATTTCAGCACTAACTGACAGAAACTTGCCGTTTTAAGCGTTTCCAGCCATTCTCTGTGTGTCTGGGACACAGCGTGTGCCCCGAAAATGCCACACAGTACAAATCACAGAAACATACTTGAAAACTCTGCAAAATGCTTCTTCCAATGTAAAATAGTGTTTCCATGCTGGAAACAGTCTTATTTTGACGCCGGCAGCACATATTTTAGACACACCGTTCATTTCAGCACTAACTGACAGAAATTTGCCGTTTTAAGCGTTTCCAGCCATTCTCTGTGTGTCTGGGACACAGCGTGTGCCCCGAAAATGCCACACAGTACAAATCACAGAAACATACTTGAAAACTCTGCAAAATGCTTCTTCTAATGTAAAATAGTGTTTCCATGCTGGAAACAGTCTTATTTTGACGCCAGCAACATATTTGATACAAAGCTGTCATTTCAGCTCAAACGGTAAAATTGGACCGTTCCTGGCCATTTGAGACTGTTTTTCACAACGTTTGCCCTGAAAGTGCCAGGTACTGCAGATGAAAGAAACACACGGGAAAACTCAGCAAAATGCTTCTTCTAATGTAAAATAGTGTTTCCATGCTGGAAACAGTCTTATTTTGACGCCAGCAACATATTTTAGACACACCGTTCATTTCAGCACTAACTGACAGAAACTTGCCGTTTTAAGCGTTTCCAGCCATTCTCTGTGTGTCTGGGACACAGCGTGTGCCCCGAAAATGCCACACAGTACAAATCACAGAAACATACTTGAAAACTCTGCAAAATGCTTCTTCTAATGTAAAATAGTGTTTCCATGCTGGAAACAGTCTTATTTTGACGCCAGCAACATATTTGATACAAAGCTGTCATTTCAGCTCAAACGGTAAAATTGGACCGTTCCTGGCCATTTGAGACTGTTTTTCACAACGTTTGCCCTGAAAGTGCCAGGTACTGCAGATGAAAGAAACACACGGGAAAACTCAGCAAAATGCTTCTTCTAATGTAAAATAGTGTTTCCATGCTGGAAACAGTCTTATTTTGACGCCGGCAGCACATATTTTAGACACACCGTTCATTTCAGCACTAACTGACAGAAACTTGCCGTTTTAAACGTTTCCAGCTATTCTCTGTGTATCTGGGACACAGCGTGTGCCCCGAAAATGCCACACAGTACAAATCACAGAAACATACTTGAAAACTCTGCAAAATGCTTCTTCTAATGTAAAATAGTGTTTCCATGCTGGAAACAGTCTTATTTTGACGCCAGCAACATATTTGATACAAAGCTGTCATTTCAGCTCAAACGGTAAAATTGGACCGTTCCTGGCCATTTGAGACTGTTTTTCACAACGTTTGCCCTGAAAGTGCCAGGTACTGCAGATGAAAGAAACACACGGGAAAACTCAGCAAAATGCTTCTTCTAATGTAAAATAGTGTTTCCATGCTGGAAACAGTCTTATTTTGACGCCAGCAACATATTTGATACAAAGCTGTCATTTCAGCTCAAACGGTAAAATTGGACCGTTCCTGGCCATTTGAGACTGTTTTTCACAACGTTTGCCCTGAAAGTGCCAGGTACTGCAGATGAAAGAAACACACGGGAAAACTCAGCAAAATGCTTCTTCTAATGTAAAATAGTGTTTCCATGCTGGAAACAGTCTTATTTTGACGCCAGCAACATATTTTAGACACACCGTTCATTTCAGCACTAACTGACAGAAACTTGCCGTTTTAAGCGTTTCCAGCCATTCTCTGTGTGTCTGGGACACAGCGTGTGCCCCGAAAATGCCACACAGTACAAATCACAGAAACATACTTGAAAACTCTGCAAAATGCTTCTTCTAATGTAAAATAGTGTTTCCATGCTGGAAACAGTCTTATTTTGACGCCAGCAACATATTTGATACAAAGCTGTCATTTCAGCTCAAACGGTAAAATTGGACCGTTCCTGGCCATTTGAGACTGTTTTTCACAACGTTTGCCCTGAAAGTGCCAGGTACTGCAGATGAAAGAAACACACGGGAAAACTCTGCAAAATGCTTCTTCTAATGTAAAATAGTGTTTCCATGCTGGAAACAGTCTTATTTTGACGCCAGCAACATATTTTAGACACACCGTTCATTTCAGCACTAACTGACAGAAACTTGCCGTTTTAAGCGTTTCCAGCCATTCTCTGTGTGTCTGGGACACAGCGTGTGCCCCGAAAATGCCACACAGTACAAATCACAGAAACATACTTGAAAACTCTGCAAAATGCTTCTTCCAATGTAAAATAGTGTTTCCATGCTGGAAACAGTCTTATTTTGACGCCGGCAGCACATATTTTAGACACACCGTTCATTTCAGCACTAACTGACAGAAATTTGCCGTTTTAAGCGTTTCCAGCCATTCTCTGTGTGTCTGGGACACAGCGTGTGCCCCGAAAATGCCACACAGTACAAATCACAGAAACATACTTGAAAACTCTGCAAAATGCTTCTTCTAATGTAAAATAGTGTTTCCATGCTGGAAACAGTCTTATTTTGACGCCAGCAACATATTTGATACAAAGCTGTCATTTCAGCTCAAACGGTAAAATTGGACCGTTCCTGGCCATTTGAGACTGTTTTTCACAACGTTTGCCCTGAAAGTGCCAGGTACTGCAGATGAAAGAAACACACGGGAAAACTCAGCAAAATGCTTCTTCTAATGTAAAATAGTGTTTCCATGCTGGAAACAGTCTTATTTTGACGCCAGCAACATATTTTAGACACACCGTTCATTTCAGCACTAACTGACAGAAACTTGCCGTTTTAAGCGTTTCCAGCCATTCTCTGTGTGTCTGGGACACAGCGTGTGCCCCGAAAATGCCACACAGTACAAATCACAGAAACATACTTGAAAACTCTGCAAAATGCTTCTTCTAATGTAAAATAGTGTTTCCATGCTGGAAACAGTCTTATTTTGACGCCAGCAACATATTTGATACAAAGCTGTCATTTCAGCTCAAACGGTAAAATTGGACCGTTCCTGGCCATTTGAGACTGTTTTTCACAACGTTTGCCCTGAAAGTGCCAGGTACTGCAGATGAAAGAAACACACGGGAAAACTCAGCAAAATGCTTCTTCTAATGTAAAATAGTGTTTCCATGCTGGAAACAGTCTTATTTTGACGCCGGCAGCACATATTTTAGACACACCGTTCATTTCAGCACTAACTGACAGAAACTTGCCGTTTTAAACGTTTCCAGCTATTCTCTGTGTATCTGGGACACAGCGTGTGCCCCGAAAATGCCACACAGTACAAATCACAGAAACATACTTGAAAACTCTGCAAAATGCTTCTTCTAATGTAAAATAGTGTTTCCATGCTGGAAACAGTCTTATTTTGACGCCAGCAACATATTTGATACAAAGCTGTCATTTCAGCTCAAACGGTAAAATTGGACCGTTCCTGGCCATTTGAGACTGTTTTTCACAACGTTTGCCCTGAAAGTGCCAGGTACTGCAGATGAAAGAAACACACGGGAAAACTCAGCAAAATGCTTCTTCTAATGTAAAATAGTGTTTCCATGCTGGAAACAGTCTTATTTTGACGCCAGCAACATATTTGATACAAAGCTGTCATTTCAGCTCAAACGGTAAAATTGGACCGTTCCTGGCCATTTGAGACTGTTTTTCACAACGTTTGCCCTGAAAGTGCCAGGTACTGCAGATGAAAGAAACACACGGGAAAACTCAGCAAAATGCTTCTTCTAATGTAAAATAGTGTTTCCATGCTGGAAACAGTCTTATTTTGACGCCAGCAACATATTTTAGACACACCGTTCATTTCAGCACTAACTGACAGAAACTTGCCGTTTTAAGCGTTTCCAGCCATTCTCTGTGTGTCTGGGACACAGCGTGTGCCCCGAAAATGCCACACAGTACAAATCACAGAAACATACTTGAAAACTCTGCAAAATGCTTCTTCTAATGTAAAATAGTGTTTCCATGCTGGAAACAGTCTTATTTTGACGCCAGCAACATATTTGATACAAAGCTGTCATTTCAGCTCAAACGGTAAAATTGGACCGTTCCTGGCCATTTGAGACTGTTTTTCACAACGTTTGCCCTGAAAGTGCCAGGTACTGCAGATGAAAGAAACACACGGGAAAACTCAGCAAAATGCTTCTTCTAATGTAAAATAGTGTTTCCATGCTGGAAACAGTCTTATTTTGACGCCGGCAGCACATATTTTAGACACACCGTTCATTTCAGCACTAACTGACAGAAACTTGCCGTTTTAAACGTTTCCAGCTATTCTCTGTGTATCTGGGACACAGCGTGTGCCCCGAAAATGCCACACAGTACAAATCACAGAAACATACTTGAAAACTCTGCAAAATGCTTCTTCTAATGTAAAATAGTGTTTCCATGCTGGAAGCAGTCTTATTTTGACGCCAGCAACATATTTGATACAAAGCTGTCATTTCAGCTCAAACGGTAAAATTGGACCGTTCCTGGCCATTTGAGACTGTTTTTCACAACGTTTGCCCTGAAAGTGCCAGGTACTGCAGATGAAAGAAACACACGGGGAAAACTCAGCAAAATGCTTCTTCTAATGTAAAATAGTGTTTCCATGCTGGAAACAGTCTTATTTTGACGCCAGCAACATATTTGATACAAAGCTGTCATTTCAGCTCAAACGGTAAAATTGGACCGTTCCTGGCCATTTGAGACTGTTTTTCACAACGTTTGCCCTGAAAGTGCCAGGTACTGCAGATGAAAGAAACACACGGGAAAACTCAGCAAAATGCTTCTTCTAATGTAAAATAGTGTTTCCATGCTGGAAACAGTCTTATTTTGACGCCAGCAACATATTTTAGACACACCGTTCATTTCAGCACTAACTGACAGAAACTTGCCGTTTTAAACGTTTCCAGCTATTCTCTGTGTATCTGGGACACAGCGTGTGCCCCGAAAATGCCACACAGTACAAATCACAGAAACATACTTGAAAACTCTGCAAAATGCTTCTTCTAATGTAAAATAGTGTTTCCATGCTGGAAACAGTCTTATTTTGACGCCAGCAACATATTTGATACAAAGCTGTCATTTCAGCTCAAACGGTAAAATTGGACCGTTCCTGGCCATTTGAGACTGTTTTTCACAACGTTTGCCCTGAAAGTGCCAGGTACTGCAGATGAAAGAAACACACGGGAAAACTCAGCAAAATGCTTCTTCTAATGTAAAATAGTGTTTCCATGCTGGAAACAGTCTTATTTTGACGCCAGCAACATATTTGATACAAAGCTGTCATTTCAGCTCAAACGGTAAAATTGGACCGTTCCTGGCCATTTGAGACTGTTTTTCACAACGTTTGCCCTGAAAGTGCCAGGTACTGCAGATGAAAGAAACACACGGGAAAACTCAGCAAAATGCTTCTTCTAATGTAAAATAGTGTTTCCATGCTGGAAACAGTCTTATTTTGACGCCAGCAACATATTTTAGACACACCGTTCATTTCAGCACTAACTGACAGAAACTTGCCGTTTTAAGCGTTTCCAGCCATTCTCTGTGTGTCTGGGACACAGCGTGTGCCCCGAAAATGCCACACAGTACAAATCACAGAAACATACTTGAAAACTCTGCAAAATGCTTCTTCTAATGTAAAATAGTGTTTCCATGCTGGAAACAGTCTTATTTTGACGCCGGCAGCACATATTTTAGACACACCGTTCATTTCAGCACTAACTGACAGAAACTTGCCGTTTTAAACGTTTCCAGCTATTCTCTGTGTATCTGGGACACAGCGTGTGCCCCGAAAATGCCACACAGTACAAATCACAGAAACATACTTGAAAACTCTGCAAAATGCTTCTTCTAATGTAAAATAGTGTTTCCATGCTGGAAACAGTCTTATTTTGACGCCAGCAACATATTTGATACAAAGCTGTCATTTCAGCTCAAACGGTAAAATTGGACCGTTCCTGGCCATTTGAGACTGTTTTTCACAACGTTTGCCCTGAAAGTGCCAGGTACTGCAGATGAAAGAAACACACGGGAAAACTCAGCAAAATGCTTCTTCTAATGTAAAATAGTGTTTCCATGCTGGAAACAGTCTTATTTTGACGCCAGCAACATATTTGATACAAAGCTGTCATTTCAGCTCAAACGGTAAAATTGGACCGTTCCTGGCCATTTGAGACTGTTTTTCACAACGTTTGCCCTGAAAGTGCCAGGTACTGCAGATGAAAGAAACACACGGGAAAACTCAGCAAAATGCTTCTTCTAATGTAAAATAGTGTTTCCATGCTGGAAACAGTCTTATTTTGACGCCAGCAACATATTTTAGACACACCGTTCATTTCAGCACTAACTGACAGAAACTTGCCGTTTTAAACGTTTCCAGCTATTCTCTGTGTATCTGGGACACAGCGTGTGCCCCGAAAATGCCACACAGTACAAATCACAGAAACATACTTGAAAACTCTGCAAAATGCTTCTTCTAATGTAAAATAGTGTTTCCATGCTGGAAACAGTCTTATTTTGACGCCAGCAACATATTTGATACAAAGCTGTCATTTCAGCTCAAACGGTAAAATTGGACCGTTCCTGGCCATTTGAGACTGTTTTTCACAACGTTTGCCCTGAAAGTGCCAGGTACTGCAGATGAAAGAAACACACGGGAAAACTCAGCAAAATGCTTCTTCTAATGTAAAATAGTGTTTCCATGCTGGAAACAGTCTTATTTTGACGCCAGCAACATATTTGATACAAAGCTGTCATTTCAGCTCAAACGGTAAAATTGGACCGTTCCTGGCCATTTGAGACTGTTTTTCACAACGTTTGCCCTGAAAGTGCCAGGTACTGCAGATGAAAGAAACACACGGGAAAACTCAGCAAAATGCTTCTTCTAATGTAAAATAGTGTTTCCATGCTGGAAACAGTCTTATTTTGACGCCAGCAACATATTTTAGACACACCGTTCATTTCAGCACTAACTGACAGAAACTTGCCGTTTTAAGCGTTTCCAGCCATTCTCTGTGTGTCTGGGACACAGCGTGTGCCCCGAAAATGCCACACAGTACAAATCACAGAAACATACTTGAAAACTCTGCAAAATGCTTCTTCTAATGTAAAATAGTGTTTCCATGCTGGAAACAGTCTTATTTTGACGCCGGCAGCACATATTTTAGACACACCGTTCATTTCAGCACTAACTGACAGAAACTTGCCGTTTTAAACGTTTCCAGCTATTCTCTGTGTATCTGGGACACAGCGTGTGCCCCGAAAATGCCACACAGTACAAATCACAGAAACATACTTGAAAACTCTGCAAAATGCTTCTTCTAATGTAAAATAGTGTTTCCATGCTGGAAACAGTCTTATTTTGACGCCAGCAACATATTTGATACAAAGCTGTCATTTCAGCTCAAACGGTAAAATTGGACCGTTCCTGGCCATTTGAGACTGTTTTTCACAACGTTTGCCCTGAAAGTGCCAGGTACTGCAGATGAAAGAAACACACGGGAAAACTCAGCAAAATGCTTCTTCTAATGTAAAATAGTGTTTCCATGCTGGAAACAGTCTTATTTTGACGCCAGCAACATATTTGATACAAAGCTGTCATTTCAGCTCAAACGGTAAAATTGGACCGTTCCTGGCCATTTGAGACTGTTTTTCACAACGTTTGCCCTGAAAGTGCCAGGTACTGCAGATGAAAGAAACACACGGGAAAACTCAGCAAAATGCTTCTTCTAATGTAAAATAGTGTTTCCATGCTGGAAACAGTCTTATTTTGACGCCAGCAACATATTTTAGACACACCGTTCATTTCAGCACTAACTGACAGAAACTTGCCGTTTTAAACGTTTCCAGCTATTCTCTGTGTATCTGGGACACAGCGTGTGCCCCGAAAATGCCACACAGTACAAATCACAGAAACATACTTGAAAACTCTGCAAAATGCTTCTTCTAATGTAAAATAGTGTTTCCATGCTGGAAACAGTCTTATTTTGACGCCAGCAACATATTTGATACAAAGCTGTCATTTCAGCTCAAACGGTAAAATTGGACCGTTCCTGGCCATTTGAGACTGTTTTTCACAACGTTTGCCCTGAAAGTGCCAGGTACTGCAGATGAAAGAAACACACGGGAAAACTCAGCAAAATGCTTCTTCTAATGTAAAATAGTGTTTCCATGCTGGAAACAGTCTTATTTTGACGCCAGCAACATATTTGATACAAAGCTGTCATTTCAGCTCAAACGGTAAAATTGGACCGTTCCTGGCCATTTGAGACTGTTTTTCACAACGTTTGCCCTGAAAGTGCCAGGTACTGCAGATGAAAGAAACACACGGGAAAACTCAGCAAAATGCTTCTTCTAATGTAAAATAGTGTTTCCATGCTGGAAACAGTCTTATTTTGACGCCAGCAACATATTTTAGACACACCGTTCATTTCAGCACTAACTGACAGAAACTTGCCGTTTTAAGCGTTTCCAGCCATTCTCTGTGTGTCTGGGACACAGCGTGTGCCCCGAAAATGCCACACAGTACAAATCACAGAAACATACTTGAAAACTCTGCAAAATGCTTCTTCTAATGTAAAATAGTGTTTCCATGCTGGAAACAGTCTTATTTTGACGCCGGCAGCACATATTTTAGACACACCGTTCATTTCAGCACTAACTGACAGAAACTTGCCGTTTTAAACGTTTCCAGCTATTCTCTGTGTATCTGGGACACAGCGTGTGCCCCGAAAATGCCACACAGTACAAATCACAGAAACATACTTGAAAACTCTGCAAAATGCTTCTTCTAATGTAAAATAGTGTTTCCATGCTGGAAACAGTCTTATTTTGACGCCAGCAACATATTTGATACAAAGCTGTCATTTCAGCTCAAACGGTAAAATTGGACCGTTCCTGGCCATTTGAGACTGTTTTTCACAACGTTTGCCCTGAAAGTGCCAGGTACTGCAGATGAAAGAAACACACGGGAAAACTCAGCAAAATGCTTCTTCTAATGTAAAATAGTGTTTCCATGCTGGAAACAGTCTTATTTTGACGCCAGCAACATATTTGATACAAAGCTGTCATTTCAGCTCAAACGGTAAAATTGGACCGTTCCTGGCCATTTGAGACTGTTTTTCACAACGTTTGCCCTGAAAGTGCCAGGTACTGCAGATGAAAGAAACACACGGGAAAACTCAGCAAAATGCTTCTTCTAATGTAAAATAGTGTTTCCATGCTGGAAACAGTCTTATTTTGACGCCAGCAACATATTTTAGACACACCGTTCATTTCAGCACTAACTGACAGAAACTTGCCGTTTTAAACGTTTCCAGCTATTCTCTGTGTATCTGGGACACAGCGTGTGCCCCGAAAATGCCACACAGTACAAATCACAGAAACATACTTGAAAACTCTGCAAAATGCTTCTTCTAATGTAAAATAGTGTTTCCATGCTGGAAACAGTCTTATTTTGACGCCAGCAACATATTTGATACAAAGCTGTCATTTCAGCTCAAACGGTAAAATTGGACCGTTCCTGGCCATTTGAGACTGTTTTTCACAACGTTTGCCCTGAAAGTGCCAGGTACTGCAGATGAAAGAAACACACGGGAAAACTCTGCAAAATGCTTCTTCTAATGTAAAATAGTGTTTCCATGCTGGAAACAGTCTTATTTTGACGCCAGCAACATATTTTAGACACACCGTTCATTTCAGCACTAACTGACAGAAACTTGCCGTTTTAAGCGTTTCCAGCCATTCTCTGTGTGTCTGGGACACAGCGTGTGCCCCGAAAATGCCACACAGTACAAATCACAGAAACATACTTGAAAACTCTGCAAAATGCTTCTTCTAATGTAAAATAGTGTTTCCATGCTGGAAACAGTCTTATTTTGACGCCGGCAGCACATATTTTAGACACACCGTTCATTTCAGCACTAACTGACAGAAATTTGCCGTTTTAAGCGTTTCCAGCCATTCTCTGTGTGTCTGGGACACAGCGTGTGCCCCGAAAATGCCACACAGTACAAATCACAGAAACATACTTGAAAACTCTGCAAAATGCTTCTTCTAATGTAAAATAGTGTTTCCATGCTGGAAACAGTCTTATTTTGACGCCAGCAACATATTTGATACAAAGCTGTCATTTCAGCTCAAACGGTAAAATTGGACCGTTCCTGGCCATTTGAGACTGTTTTTCACAACGTTTGCCCTGAAAGTGCCAGGTACTGCAGATGAAAGAAACACACGGGAAAACTCTGCAAAATGCTTCTTCTAATGTAAAATAGTGTTTCCATGCTGGAAACAGTCTTATTTTGACGCCAGCAACATATTTTAGACACACCGTTCATTTCAGCACTAACTGACAGAAACTTGCCGTTTTAAGCGTTTCCAGCCATTCTCTGTGTGTCTGGGACACAGCGTGTGCCCCGAAAATGCCACACAGTACAAATCACAGAAACATACTTGAAAACTCTGCAAAATGCTTCTTCTAATGTAAAATAGTGTTTCCATGCTGGAAACAGTCTTATTTTGACGCCGGCAGCACATATTTTAGACACACCGTTCATTTCAGCACTAACTGACAGAAATTTGCCGTTTTAAGCGTTTCCAGCCATTCTCTGTGTGTCTGGGACACAGCGTGTGCCCCGAAAATGCCACACAGTACAAATCACAGAAACATACTTGAAAACTCTGCAAAATGCTTCTTCTAATGTAAAATAGTGTTTCCATGCTGGAAACAGTCTTATTTTGACGCCAGCAACATATTTGATACAAAGCTGTCATTTCAGCTCAAACGGTAAAATTGGACCGTTCCTGGCCATTTGAGACTGTTTTTCACAACGTTTGCCCTGAAAGTGCCAGGTACTGCAGATGAAAGAAACACACGGGAAAACTCAGCAAAATGCTTCTTCTAATGTAAAATAGTGTTTCCATGCTGGAAACAGTCTTATTTTGACGCCAGCAACATATTTTAGACACACCGTTCATTTCAGCACTAACTGACAGAAACTTGCCGTTTTAAGCGTTTCCAGCCATTCTCTGTGTGTCTGGGACACAGCGTGTGCCCCGAAAATGCCACACAGTACAAATCACAGAAACATACTTGAAAACTCTGCAAAATGCTTCTTCTAATGTAAAATAGTGTTTCCATGCTGGAAACAGTCTTATTTTGACGCCAGCAACATATTTGATACAAAGCTGTCATTTCAGCTCAAACGGTAAAATTGGACCGTTCCTGGCCATTTGAGACTGTTTTTCACAACGTTTGCCCTGAAAGTGCCAGGTACTGCAGATGAAAGAAACACACGGGAAAACTCAGCAAAATGCTTCTTCTAATGTAAAATAGTGTTTCCATGCTGGAAACAGTCTTATTTTGACGCCGGCAGCACATATTTTAGACACACCGTTCATTTCAGCACTAACTGACAGAAACTTGCCGTTTTAAGCGTTTCCAGCCATTCTCTGTGTGTCTGGGACACAGCGTGTGCCCCGAAAATGCCACACAGTACAAATCACAGAAACATACTTGAAAACTCTGCAAAATGCTTCTTCTAATGTAAAATAGTGTTTCCATGCTGGAAACAGTCTTATTTTGACGCCAGCAACATATTTGATACAAAGCTGTCATTTCAGCTCAAACGGTAAAATTGGACCGTTCCTGGCCATTTGAGACTGTTTTTCACAACGTTTGCCCTGAAAGTGCCAGGTACTGCAGATGAAAGAAACACACGGGAAAACTCAGCAAAATGCTTCTTCTAATGTAAAATAGTGTTTCCATGCTGGAAACAGTCTTATTTTGACGCCAGCAACATATTTTAGACACACCGTTCATTTCAGCACTAACTGACAGAAACTTGCCGTTTTAAGCGTTTCCAGCCATTCTCTGTGTGTCTGGGACACAGCGTGTGCCCCGAAAATGCCACACAGTACAAATCACAGAAACATACTTGAAAACTCTGCAAAATGCTTCTTCTAATGTAAAATAGTGTTTCCATGCTGGAAACAGTCTTATTTTGACGCCGGCAGCACATATTTTAGACACACCGTTCATTTCAGCACTAACTGACAGAAACTTGCCGTTTTAAGCGTTTCCAGCCATTCTCTGTGTGTCTGGGACACAGCGTGTGCCCCGAAAATGCCACACAGTACAAATCACAGAAACATACTTGAAAACTCTGCAAAATGCTTCTTCTAATGTAAAATAGTGTTTCCATGCTGGAAACAGTCTTATTTTGACGCCGGCAGCACATATTTTAGACACACCGTTCATTTCAGCACTAACTGACAGAAACTTGCCGTTTTAAGCGTTTCCAGCCATTCTCTGTGTGTCTGGGACACAGCGTGTGCCCCGAAAATGCCACACAGTACAAATCACAGAAACATACTTGAAAACTCTGCAAAATGCTTCTTCTAATGTAAAATAGTGTTTCCATGCTGGAAACAGTCTTATTTTGACGCCAGCAACATATTTGATACAAAGCTGTCATTTCAGCTCAAACGGTAAAATTGGACCGTTCCTGGCCATTTGAGACTGTTTTTCACAACGTTTGCCCTGAAAGTGCCAGGTACTGCAGATGAAAGAAACACACGGGAAAACTCAGCAAAATGCTTCTTCTAATGTAAAATAGTGTTTCCATGCTGGAAACAGTCTTATTTTGACGCCAGCAACATATTTGATACAAAGCTGTCATTTCAGCTCAAACGGTAAAATTGGACCGTTCCTGGCCATTTGAGACTGTTTTTCACAACGTTTGCCCTGAAAGTGCCAGGTACTGCAGATGAAAGAAACACACGGGAAAACTCAGCAAAATGCTTCTTCTAATGTAAAATAGTGTTTCCATGCTGGAAACAGTCTTATTTTGACGCCAGCAACATATTTTAGACACACCGTTCATTTCAGCACTAACTGACAGAAACTTGCCGTTTTAAACGTTTCCAGCTATTCTCTGTGTATCTGGGACACAGCGTGTGCCCCGAAAATGCCACACAGTACAAATCACAGAAACATACTTGAAAACTCTGCAAAATGCTTCTTCTAATGTAAAATAGTGTTTCCATGCTGGAAACAGTCTTATTTTGACGCCAGCAACATATTTGATACAAAGCTGTCATTTCAGCTCAAACGGTAAAATTGGACCGTTCCTGGCCATTTGAGACTGTTTTTCACAACGTTTGCCCTGAAAGTGCCAGGTACTGCAGATGAAAGAAACACACGGGAAAACTCTGCAAAATGCTTCTTCTAATGTAAAATAGTGTTTCCATGCTGGAAACAGTCTTATTTTGACGCCAGCAACATATTTGATACAAAGCTGTCATTTCAGCTCAAACGGTAAAATTGGACCGTTCCTGGCCATTTGAGACTGTTTTTCACAACGTTTGCCCTGAAAGTGCCAGGTACTGCAGATGAAAGAAACACACGGGAAAACTCAGCAAAATGCTTCTTCTAATGTAAAATAGTGTTTCCATGCTGGAAACAGTCTTATTTTGACGCCAGCAACATATTTTAGACACACCGTTCATTTCAGCACTAACTGACAGAAACTTGCCGTTTTAAGCGTTTCCAGCCATTCTCTGTGTGTCTGGGACACAGCGTGTGCCCCGAAAATGCCACACAGTACAAATCACAGAAACATACTTGAAAACTCTGCAAAATGCTTCTTCTAATGTAAAATAGTGTTTCCATGCTGGAAACAGTCTTATTTTGACGCCGGCAGCACATATTTTAGACACACCGTTCATTTCAGCACTAACTGACAGAAACTTGCCGTTTTAAGCGTTTCCAGCCATTCTCTGTGTGTCTGGGACACAGCGTGTGCCCCGAAAATGCCACACAGTACAAATCACAGAAACATACTTGAAAACTCTGCAAAATGCTTCTTCTAATGTAAAATAGTGTTTCCATGCTGGAAACAGTCTTATTTTGACGCCGGCAGCACATATTTTAGACACACCGTTCATTTCAGCACTAACTGACAGAAACTTGCCGTTTTAAGCGTTTCCAGCCATTCTCTGTGTGTCTGGGACACAGCGTGTGCCCCGAAAATGCCACACAGTACAAATCACAGAAACATACTTGAAAACTCTGCAAAATGCTTCTTCTAATGTAAAATAGTGTTTCCATGCTGGAAACAGTCTTATTTTGACGCCAGCAACATATTTGATACAAAGCTGTCATTTCAGCTCAAACGGTAAAATTGGACCGTTCCTGGCCATTTGAGACTGTTTTTCACAACGTTTGCCCTGAAAGTGCCAGGTACTGCAGATGAAAGAAACACACGGGAAAACTCAGCAAAATGCTTCTTCTAATGTAAAATAGTGTTTCCATGCTGGAAACAGTCTTATTTTGACGCCAGCAACATATTTGATACAAAGCTGTCATTTCAGCTCAAACGGTAAAATTGGACCGTTCCTGGCCATTTGAGACTGTTTTTCACAACGTTTGCCCTGAAAGTGCCAGGTACTGCAGATGAAAGAAACACACGGGAAAACTCAGCAAAATGCTTCTTCTAATGTAAAATAGTGTTTCCATGCTGGAAACAGTCTTATTTTGACGCCAGCAACATATTTTAGACACACCGTTCATTTCAGCACTAACTGACAGAAACTTGCCGTTTTAAACGTTTCCAGCTATTCTCTGTGTATCTGGGACACAGCGTGTGCCCCGAAAATGCCACACAGTACAAATCACAGAAACATACTTGAAAACTCTGCAAAATGCTTCTTCTAATGTAAAATAGTGTTTCCATGCTGGAAACAGTCTTATTTTGACGCCAGCAACATATTTGATACAAAGCTGTCATTTCAGCTCAAACGGTAAAATTGGACCGTTCCTGGCCATTTGAGACTGTTTTTCACAACGTTTGCCCTGAAAGTGCCAGGTACTGCAGATGAAAGAAACACACGGGAAAACTCTGCAAAATGCTTCTTCTAATGTAAAATAGTGTTTCCATGCTGGAAACAGTCTTATTTTGACGCCAGCAACATATTTGATACAAAGCTGTCATTTCAGCTCAAACGGTAAAATTGGACCGTTCCTGGCCATTTGAGACTGTTTTTCACAACGTTTGCCCTGAAAGTGCCAGGTACTGCAGATGAAAGAAACACACGGGAAAACTCTGCAAAATGCTTCTTCTAATGTAAAATAGTGTTTCCATGCTGGAAACAGTCTTATTTTGACGCCAGCAACATATTTTAGACACACCGTTCATTTCAGCACTAACTGACAGAAACTTGCCGTTTTAAGCGTTTCCAGCCATTCTCTGTGTGTCTGGGACACAGCGTGTGCCCCGAAAATGCCACACAGTACAAATCACAGAAACATACTTGAAAACTCTGCAAAATGCTTCTTCTAATGTAAAATAGTGTTTCCATGCTGGAAACAGTCTTATTTTGACGCCGGCAGCACATATTTTAGACACACCGTTCATTTCAGCACTAACTGACAGAAATTTGCCGTTTTAAGCGTTTCCAGCCATTCTCTGTGTGTCTGGGACACAGCGTGTGCCCCGAAAATGCCACACAGTACAAATCACAGAAACATACTTGAAAACTCTGCAAAATGCTTCTTCTAATGTAAAATAGTGTTTCCATGCTGGAAACAGTCTTATTTTGACGCCAGCAACATATTTGATACAAAGCTGTCATTTCAGCTCAAACGGTAAAATTGGACCGTTCCTGGCCATTTGAGACTGTTTTTCACAACGTTTGCCCTGAAAGTGCCAGGTACTGCAGATGAAAGAAACACACGGGAAAACTCAGCAAAATGCTTCTTCTAATGTAAAATAGTGTTTCCATGCTGGAAACAGTCTTATTTTGACGCCAGCAACATATTTTAGACACACCGTTCATTTCAGCACTAACTGACAGAAACTTGCCGTTTTAAGCGTTTCCAGCCATTCTCTGTGTGTCTGGGACACAGCGTGTGCCCCGAAAATGCCACACAGTACAAATCACAGAAACATACTTGAAAACTCTGCAAAATGCTTCTTCTAATGTAAAATAGTGTTTCCATGCTGGAAACAGTCTTATTTTGACGCCGGCAGCACATATTTTAGACACACCGTTCATTTCAGCACTAACTGACAGAAACTTGCCGTTTTAAGCGTTTCCAGCCATTCTCTGTGTGTCTGGGACACAGCGTGTGCCCCGAAAATGCCACACAGTACAAATCACAGAAACATACTTGAAAACTCTGCAAAATGCTTCTTCTAATGTAAAATAGTGTTTCCATGCTGGAAACAGTCTTATTTTGACGCCAGCAACATATTTGATACAAAGCTGTCATTTCAGCTCAAACGGTAAAATTGGACCGTTCCTGGCCATTTGAGACTGTTTTTCACAACGTTTGCCCTGAAAGTGCCAGGTACTGCAGATGAAAGAAACACACGGGAAAACTCAGCAAAATGCTTCTTCTAATGTAAAATAGTGTTTCCATGCTGGAAACAGTCTTATTTTGACGCCAGCAACATATTTTAGACACACCGTTCATTTCAGCACTAACTGACAGAAACTTGCCGTTTTAAGCGTTTCCAGCCATTCTCTGTGTGTCTGGGACACAGCGTGTGCCCCGAAAATGCCACACAGTACAAATCACAGAAACATACTTGAAAACTCTGCAAAATGCTTCTTCTAATGTAAAATAGTGTTTCCATGCTGGAAACAGTCTTATTTTGACGCCAGCAACATATTTGATACAAAGCTGTCATTTCAGCTCAAACGGTAAAATTGGACCGTTCCTGGCCATTTGAGACTGTTTTTCACAACGTTTGCCCTGAAAGTGCCAGGTACTGCAGATGAAAGAAACACACGGGAAAACTCAGCAAAATGCTTCTTCTAATGTAAAATAGTGTTTCCATGCTGGAAACAGTCTTATTTTGACGCCAGCAACATATTTGATACAAAGCTGTCATTTCAGCTCAAACGGTAAAATTGGACCGTTCCTGGCCATTTGAGACTGTTTTTCACAACGTTTGCCCTGAAAGTGCCAGGTACTGCAGATGAAAGAAACACACGGGAAAACTCAGCAAAATGCTTCTTCTAATGTAAAATAGTGTTTCCATGCTAGAAACAGTCTTATTTTGACGCCAGCAACATATTTTAGACACACCGTTCATTTCAGCACTAACTGACAGAAACTTGCCGTTTTAAGCGTTTCCAGCCATTCTCTGTGTGTCTGGGACACAGCGTGTGCCCCGAAAATGCCACACAGTACAAATCACAGAAACATACTTGAAAACTCTGCCAAATGCTTCTTCTAATGTAAAATAGTGTTTCCATGCTGGAAACAGTCTTATTTTGACGCCAGCAGCACATTTGACACAAAGCTGTCATTTCAGCTCAAACGGTAAAATTTGACCGCTCCTGGCCATTTGAGACTGTTTTTCACAACGTTTGCCCTGAAAGTGCCAGGTACTGCAGATGAAAGAAACACACGGGAAAACTCAGCAAAATGCTTCTTCTAATGTAAAATAGTGTTTCCATGCTGGAAACAGTCTTATTTTGACGCCAGCAACATATTTTAGACA
Organism: Toxotes jaculatrix; assembly: GCF_017976425.1. Lineage (NCBI taxonomy): Eukaryota > Metazoa > Chordata > Actinopteri > Toxotidae > Toxotes > Toxotes jaculatrix. The sequence continues at coordinate 23,041 of NW_024469768.1, forward strand.
CACCGTTCATTTCAGCACTAACTGACAGAAACTTGCCGTTTTAAGCGTTTCCAGCCATTCTCTGTGTGTCTGGGACACAGCGTGTGCCCCGAAAATGCCACACAGTACAAATCACAGAAACATACTTGAAAACTCTGCAAAATGCTTCTTCTAATGTAAAATAGTGTTTCCATGCTGGAAACAGTCTTATTTTGACGCCAGCAACATATTTGATACAAAGCTGTCATTTCAGCTCAAACGGTAAAATTGGACCGTTCCTGGCCATTTGAGACTGTTTTTCACAACGTTTGCCCTGAAAGTGCCAGGTACTGCAGATGAAAGAAACACACGGGAAAACTCAGCAAAATGCTTCTTCTAATGTAAAATAGTGTTTCCATGCTGGAAACAGTCTTATTTTGACGCCAGCAACATATTTGATACAAAGCTGTCATTTCAGCTCAAACGGTAAAATTTGACCGCTCCTGGCCATTTGAGAGTGTTTTTCACAACGTTTGCCCTGAAAGTGCCAGGTACTGCAGATGAAAGAAACACACGGGAAAACTCAGCAAAATGCTTCTTCTAATGTAAAATAGTGTTTCCATGCTGGAAACAGTCTTATTTTGACGCCAGCAACATATTTGATACAAAGCTGTCATTTCAGCTCAAACGGTAAAATTTGACCGCTCCTGGCCATTTGAGAGTGTTTTTCACAACGTTTGCCCTGAAAGTGCCAGGTACTGCAGATGAAAGAAACACACGGGAAAACTCAGCAAAATGCTTCTTCTAATGTAAAATAGTGTTTCCATGCTGGAAACAGTCTTATTTTGACGCCAGCAACATATTTTAGACACACCGTTCATTTCAGCACTAACTGACAGAAACTTGCCGTTTTAAGCGTTTCCAGCCATTCTCTGTGTGTCTGGGACACAGCGTGTGCCCCGAAAATGCCACACAGTACAAATCACAGAAACATACTTGAAAACTCTGCAAAATGCTTCTTCTAATGTAAAATAGTGTTTCCATGCTGGAAACAGTCTTATTTTGACGCCAGCAACATATTTGATACAAAGCTGTCATTTCAGCTCAAACGGTAAAATTTGACCAATCCTGGCCATTTGAGACTGTTTTTCACAACGTTTGCCCTGAAAGTGCCAGGTACTGCAGATGAAAGAAACACACGGGAAAACTCAGCAAAATGCTTCTTCTAATGTAAAATAGTGTTTCCATGCTGGAAACAGTCTTATTTTGACGCCAGCAACATATTTTAGACACACCGTTCATTTCAGCACTAACTGACAGAAACTTGCCGTTTTAAGCGTTTCCAGCCATTCTCTGTGTGTCTGGGACACAGCGTGTGCCCCGAAAATGCCACACAGTACAAATCACAGAAACATACTTGAAAACTCAGCAAAATGCTTCTTTTAATGTAAAATAGTGTTTCCATGCTGGAAACAGTCTTATTTTGACGCCAGCAACATATTTTAGACACACCGTTCATTTCAACACTAACTGACAGAAACTTGCCGTTTTAAGCGTTTCCAGCCATTCTCTGTGTGTCTGGGACACAGCGTGTGCCCCGAAAATGCCACACAGTACAAATCACAGAAACATACTTGAAAACTCTGCAAAATGCTTCTTCTAATGTAAAATAGTGTTTCCATGCTGGAAAAAGTCTTATTTTGACGCCAGCAACATATTTTAGACACACCGTTCATTTCAGCACTAACTGACTGAAACTTGCCGTTTTAAGCGTTTCCAGCCATTCTCTGTGCTTCTGGGACACAGCGTGTTCCCCGAAAATGCCACACAGTACAAATCACAGAAACATACTTGAAAACTCTGCAAAATGCTTCTTCTAATGTAAAATAGGGTTTCCATGCTGGGAAAAAGTCTTATTTTGACGCCAGCAACATATTTTAGACACAGCATTCATTTGAGCTCAAACATTACAGTTATAAGCGTTTCCAGACAAGATGAGCGACTATATCACAACGTCTACTGTTAAATGACAAATACTACACAGAATAGAAACACACTTGACAACACTGCAAAAAACTTCTTCTAGTTGACAACACTGTTGGAAAAAGTCTTATTTTGACGCGAGCAACATATTTCATACACACCTTTCATTTCAGCTCTAGCCTTAGAATTTTACCGTTCCAACCCGTTTCAGATTGTGTTTTTCCCAGCGTCTGCTTGAAAATTTCACATACTTGGGATCACAGAAACATAATGGAAAACTCTGCAAAATACTTCTTCCATTTGACAACACTGTTTCCATGCTGGAAAAAGTCTTATTTTGATGCCAGCAACATATTTTATGCACAGCGTTCATTTCAGCTCAAACATTACAGTTATAAGCGTTTCCAGACAAGATGAGCGACTATATCACAACGTCTTCTGTTAAAATGCCAAATACTACACATAATAGAAACACACTTGAAAACTCTGCAAAATACTTCTTCTAGTTGACAACACTGTTTCATTGCTGGAAAAAGTCTTATTTTGACGCGAGCAACATATTTCATACACACCTTTCATTTCAGTTCTAGCGTTAGAATTTTACCGTTCCAGCCCGTTTCAGATTGTCTTTTTCCCAGCGTCTGCTTGAAAATTTCACATACTTGGGATCACACAAACATACTGGAAAACTCTGCAAATTACTTCTTCTAGTTGACAACAGTGCTTCTATGCTGGAAAAAGTCTAATTTTAACGCCAGCTGGTAGTTTCACAATCCCCTTTCATTTCAGCTCTAACGGTACAGTTATAATATTTTCAGCTTTCTTTTTCACAAAGCCATACCTGAAAATACCAAATTGCAGATGAGGGAAACACAGTGGAAAACTCACTTTCGTTGTCGGCCATGGCTATCAGCTACAGCTTGACTAAAAAAGCTAGGTCAGTAGAGAAAACAAAATTCAGCTTTAACTGACTTCGCATTACAGTTATAGCGATTTCAGGCCATATGAACGTCTTTTTCACAAAGCTTGCCCTGAAAATGCCATACTGCAGATCACACAAACACACTGGAAAACTCTGGAAGATGCTTCTTCTAATTTAAAATAGTGTTTCCATGATGAAAAAACTCTTATTTTGACACCAGCAGCAAGTTTCACACTCACCTTTCATTTCAGTTCTAACGATCCAGTTGTAGCGTTTTAATCCCATCTGAACATCTTTTTCACAAAGCCTTCCTTGAAAATACCACATTGCAGATGAGGGAAACACAGAGGGAAACTCACTTTCGTTGTCGGCTATGGCTACCCGGTACATCTGGACTAATAAAGCGAGGTTAGTGAAAAAAAATGAAAAAAAAACAGCACTGCTCATACTTGGCCAGGATTGGTTGGTTACGTTCAAAGGAAGAGCGACCTTAGTTGCCAAGGAAACAAAACAACACTAGCCGCTACACCTGGACTAAAAAAGCGAGGCTAGTGGAAAAAAAAAAACACAGCACTGCTCCTATTTCGCCATGATTGGTTGGTCACGTTCAAAGGAAGCGCGATGTTAGTTGCCCAGAGGAAAAAACTGCTTCTCATGCATCTGTGCGTACGCATAGAGCTGCAAATTAATAGAATGTGCCCTATAGATCTAATAACGTCAGATCCTACAAGGTGTAGGATAGGGCGATACACTGTACTTACGTTAATTACTGTAAAAATAATTACAGTAATTTACTGGACACGTTTTACAATTTTTTGCTGTGTATAAATTACAGCAATGTATTGTTGTTTTATATTAAAAACAAACATTAATTGTATATTTGTTTACAATATTATCATGTATTCCATTCATATTACATGAGTTCCCTGGCAACTAATGTTACCAATAAATAGCTGTTACTTATTCATAATTCAGTATCTTACTGTAGAATGGGTTCACAGTTAATTTTTTTCACATTTAGCAAATTAGGCACGCTGTGGCTGCTGATAATCCAAAATATATCAACACTACTTTAGATTATCTTGAGCTGTTAAATAAAAAAGTGATGAAAAAACATTTATTAGGACTCAATACAGTGTTTATTATATTATGCAATTATATTCAATACAGTGTGGTGTGTGATTGCACACCAGATGTGTATGAAATGTATTAAACTTAAGGTAACTTTCCTTTTTATTAGCCAATAAGCATGTGCATGGAAAGCATAAACCCAGGACAGACTGCACAAGACTATTGCAGCATAGTCATTCATGGTCAACTCAAATGTGTAGCAACGTCAAACATGTAACTTGTAAAAAGCTTATTTTGAAACCACTTTTATTAAAGAAATACCATGTGCCATTTTCCTTGCAACAGAGTCAAAGCCATTCATAGTCCGTTAATCTTTTGAGAAGTGCAGAGACATGAGGGCTGACACTGTTGTTACTCTTCTCGTGCACCTTCCCACTTCCTGGACTGATCCACTTGGTCATCTTTGTGCCAGAGGTTGGGTTGATCCTGATGAAGCATCTAAAGTCACAAAATCAGAGAAAAAGACATTTAATGAAATACATTGTTTGAAGAGACAGCAGAACCCATCAAGTTTTGGAGAATAGCTTAACATTTTTCCAAATATGCAAAACTTCAAAACAAAAATTTGCATTAATTGCAGATGTTCCATCCATGCAAGCTAAAACAGAAAGAAGCTTTGCAATGCAATACAATACAATGGAAATGCAAGGAATTGAACACCATATGTTATTCATAATGAAAAATGTAACTAAATAATAATCCACTGGCATCCCCTTTGAAGCACTTACCTTTGGATGAATTCAAGTGTGCACGAGGCCTCCTCTTGGTACACCAGATTGAAGACGCAATAGCATGAGAAAAACACTGCCATTCCAGCCACAATTTTCTGATGTGGACCCACAACCACTTGTCCCTCAATGCTACTCTATGCTACCCTCTATGCTTAATTAGGCTAGTTACTGATGAGGTTGAACCATTTAACTGCTTAGCCAATGTTAATTGTGCCTTTTTTCTATAACATAATCTTACCCAATATCAGATATAACTATCTCTGCCCAGATGGATTCCTCCAAGGTTCCACTCCAGACTGATTCACTTGGTGGAGCTGTAAGAGATGACTGATTGCTTGATTGGACTTCCATGCAATAAGAATAGCTGATATTGGCACATTAATTATATATAACTTCAGTTTCAGATGTCAACAATTTAATTCTTAATCACAATTCAAGTTATGACATCTTTAGTTAAATTTGTACTCAATTCAATTTCTATCTTTTCTCTCTCGCTTTCACATGCAGATGACTGATGTTTGACAGCAAAACCTTACTTTTTAATAGACACAATTTTGGACTTAAGAGCAGGGATATATCAGATTCTTAGCAACAACCCTCTTCCAGTTCAAATTAAACCCAATAAAAACTCAGAGCCACAGTGGCTGCTGAGCTAATGAGTCAATGTTAAATATTACCCGAGCTCAAACTCACACAGTGTTTAAAGCGTGTGTGCTACTGTAACTGCAGCATAAACTGCCATGTTGAGCTTGCAAAACAGAGGAAAACCGCCCTGACTTAGTACCTCTGCAATGTCATACTAACGTGTAACATAATGCCATAACGTGTAACTTGACAACTATAAACAATGGGCTGTCGCTCCAACAGTTTTCTAACCTGGAGGGTTTTAGATAATGTGCTGGCAATCGCTCTGTCCTGAAGGTGACAGGGCTAATGCAGGCATCTAGCGTTAGCTTAACTTAACCAGTTTTTCGCTAGCTAACGTTTGCAAAAACAGTGCAGTCTGCGTCCCACAACCCCTATATTCCGTATAAAACGCGACTAAGATAAATAAAATAACGTGAAATACAGTCACTATCAAAAATAAAGACTCATCATACTTACCAAAATGCTGGTTTTGCAGCTTCCTCTTCACCGCTCTATTGCCTGCTTCTGTCTGTTGGCAACATGCATATTCTTTAAATTAAACGTGTAAAACCAGTCTGATATACAGACAAATTATATTGTATGAAGTTATCGTTTGAATAACATTTGAATTTTGTAGGCTAATAACGTGTTACTTACACTTTATTGACTTGATGGATCGGGTTCTTCGGGAAATTACAGAAATTTGTTACAGTGTATTAGATCGTGAAGGATTAAAAAATGTTGAGGATCTGCCAGAGGAGAGAGATCGTATTATCATCTATAATGCACATTCTATTAATTGCAGCTCTATGCGTGCGCACAGATGCATGAGAAGTTTTTTTTTTTTTTTTTTAATCTGGGCTTCGCGCATCCTTTGAACGTGACCAACCAACCATGGCGAAGTATGAGCAGTGCTGTTTTTTTTTCACTAACCTCGCTTTTTTAGTCCAGGTGTCCTGGCTACTTTTGTTTTTTTCTCCGGGCAGCTAACGTCGCTCTTCCTTTGAACGTGACCAACCAATCATAGCGAAGTATGAGCACTGCTTTTCTTTTTTTTCACTAGCCTCGCTTTTTTTTGTCCAGATGTAGCGGTAGCCATAGCCGACAACGAAAGTGAGCTTTCCTCTGTGTTTCCTTTAACTACAATGTGGTATTTTCAAGGAAGGCTAGATGAAAATGTTGTTCACATGGGTAGAAAACGCTAGAACGGGATCGTTAGAGCTGCAAGGAAAGGTGAGTGTGAAATTTGCTGCTCAGGCCTGGACAGGTAATCTGGCATACCGGGCATTTTCCCGGTGGGCCGACAGTCCTCGGGCCGATGCTGTTTTTTTTTGTTTTTTTTTTAGACTTAGAGACCGGGTTTAGAGGGTGTCGCAATATATCTTCAATATAGACAGTGGACTAAACCAATCAGGATATAGTAGCTTACGAGAGCGGCCCCACCCCTTTCTCTGCACTGATCCCGGCCAGTTTAGTGTTGAGCGTGGAAACATGGAGAAGCGGAAGAAAGGAGGTGCGGAGAGGTTGCGGGCTAAAAGATTAAAAATAATCTCGCTATAGAAGCTGCAAAATGTACTAAAATAAAAGACATATTCTCTGGAGGGGCTGCTGTAGCCTCCAGGGAGAGGAGCAGCCAGAGGCTGTTAACAGGGAACCCGAGGGACAGAGTGACCAGGGAAGTGTAGCACAGGCGCAGCGGGTAAGCAGGTAGTAATGTTAAGATAATACCGGGACTTTTAGGTGATGGACAGGCATGAAACTCGCTCACCTTTCGGCGAAATTCGCCGTTCTGAAGCCAAAACAGGTGACCTACGTGAAACGTGTAGAATTACATGAGAATGGAGAGCAATGAATAATGTTCTTATTTCCTGTCGCAGCAGTTGCCTTAAATGGTGTTTTGTTTTCGTTCCCTGTGTTTTTTTTTTTTTTTTACAGTATCAATGCAGTTAGTATAAGATTTTTCAGATTCTTATCAAAAAATAAAAATGTAACCTAAAGATACTAAATGTTTTGATGGTTTAGATAGTTGCACAGTTTTTTCAGGTAGTTCCAACTGTATTTTTAATTTGTTTCTTTTAGGTTTTCTATTTATCACTTAATAAATTGTAATAATCTGTCCCTCTCTTCCTGTCTAGTCAAGCCAGGCTGTTGAGGTAGCAGTTGATGAGAGAGAAGAGAGAGTGTTATTATATTTCTGAAATCTATTCCAAATATCTGAAGCTGTCATTTACTGGGGGCTCTCCTCTCTCCACTTCCAGGTGGACTGTCAGCCAACATGCACCTGACCTTGTGCGCAAGAAGCATTTTAAATAAACCATTGAATGTGTAGTTACTGCGAGTTTGCTGGTGGTTTTTGGGAGCTGGGATTTTTCCTTTAAATGTTGCGACATGGTTTCCTCTGGGCCAAGACGTAACAATAGTAAAATACATTGCTTCGGGGAACGCATACATAAATTAGGCTGTTGTACACCGCTAATTATGAGGGGCCGGTCTAACCAGGGCCGATTTTTTGTCCCAGTCCAGTCCTGTTGCTGCTGGTGTCAAAATTAGTTTTTCAGCATGGAAACAGTATTTTCAATTAGAAGAAGCATTTTGCAGAATTTTCCCGTATGTTTGTGTGATCCCCAGTATGTGAAATTTTCAGGGCAGACGCTGGGAAAAAGAAGATCTGGAACGGTAAAATTCTAACGCTAGAGCTGAAATGAAAGGTGTGTATAAAATATGTTGCTGGCATCAAAATAAGACTTTTTCCAGCATGGAAACAGTGTTGTCAACTAGAAGAAGTATTTTGCAGAGTTTTCCAGTATGTTTCTGTGATTTGTAGGATGTGGTATTTTCAGGGCACACACTGGTAAAAACACCACCTGGAACTGGCTGGAACGCTAAATTTCAGCTCAAACGGTAAAATTTGACCGTTCATGCCAATTTGAGAGTGTTTTTCACAACGTTTGCCCTGAAAGTGCCAGGTACTGCAGATGACAGAAAGACACGGGAAAACTCTGCAAAATGCTTCTTCTAATGTAAAATAGTGTTTCCATGCTGGAAAAAGTCTTATTTTGACGCCGGCAGCACATATGATGCAAAGCTGTCATTTCAGCTCAAACGGTAAAATTTGACCGTTCCTGGCCATTTGAGACTGTTTTTCACAACGTTTGCCCTGAAAGTGCCAGGTACTGCAGATGACAGAAACACACGGGAAAACTCTGCAAAATGCTTCTTCTAATGTAAAATAGTGTTTCCATGCTGGAAAAAGTCTTATTTTGACGCCGGCAGCACATATGATGCAAAGCTGTCATTTCAGCTCAAACGGTAAAATTTGACCGTTCCTGGCCATTTGAGACTGTTTTTCACAACGTTTGCCCTGAAAGTGCCAGGTACTGCAGATGACAGAAAGACACGGGAAAACTCTGCAAAATGCTTCTTCTAATGTAAAATAGTGTTTCCATGCTGGAAAAAGTCTTATTTTGACGCCGGCAACATATTTTAGACACACCGTTCATTTCAGCTCTAACAGTAAAATTTGACCGTTCATGCCAATTTGAGAGTGTTTTTCACAACGTTTGCCCTGAAAGTGCCAGGTACTGCAGATGACAGAAACACACGGGAAAACTCTGCAAAATGCTTCTTCTAATGTAAAATAGTGTTTCCATGCTGGAAAAAGTCTTATTTTGACGCCGGCAACATATTTTAGACACACCGTTCATTTCAGCTCTAACAGTAAAATTTGACCGTTCATGCCAATTTGAGAGTGTTTTTCACAACGTTTGCCCTGAAAGTGCCAGGTACTGCAGATGACAGAAAGACACGGGAAAACTCTGCAAAATGCTTCTTCTAATGTAAAATAGTGTTTCCATGCTGGAAAAAGTCTTATTTTGACGCCGGCAACATATTTTAGACACACCGTTCATTTCAGCTCTAACAGTAAAATTTGACCGTTCATGCCAATTTGAGAGTGTTTTTCACAACGTTTGCCCTGAAAGTGCCAGGTACTGCAGATGACAGAAACACACGGGAAAACTCTGCAAAATGCTTCTTCTAATGTAAAATAGTGTTTCCATGCTGGAAAAAGTCTTATTTTGACGCCGGCAACATATTTTAGACACACCGTTCATTTCAGCTCTAACAGTAAAATTTGACCGTTCATGCCAATTTGAGAGTGTTTTTCACAACGTTTGCCCTGAAAGTGCCAGGTACTGCAGATGACAGAAAGACACGGGAAAACTCTGCAAAATGCTTCTTCTAATGTAAAATAGTGTTTCCATGCTGGAAAAAGTCTTATTTTGACGCCGGCAACATATTTTAGACACACCGTTCATTTCAGCTCTAACTAAAATTTGACCGTTCATGCCAATTTGAGACTGTTTTTCACAACGTTTGCCCTGAAAGTGCCAGGTACTGCAGATGACAGAAAGACACGGGAAAACTCTGCAAAATGCTTCTTCTAATGTAAAATAGTGTTTCCATGCTGGAAAAAGTCTTATTTTGACGCCGGCAACATATTTTAGACACACCGTTCATTTCAGCTCTAACAGTAAAATTTGACCGTTCCTGGCCATTTGAGACTGTTTTTCACAACGTTTGCCCTGAAAGTGCCAGGTACTGCAGATGACAGAAAGACACGGGAAAACTCTGCAAAATGCTTCTTCTAATGTAAAATAGTGTTTCCATGCTGGAAAAAGTCTTATTTTGACGCCGGCAGCACATATGATGCAAAGCTGTCATTTCAGCTCAAACGGTAAAATTTGACCGTTCCTGGCCATTTGAGACTGTTTTTCACAACGTTTGCCCTGAAAGTGCCAGGTACTGCAGATGACAGAAACACACGGGAAAACTCTGCAAAATGCTTCTTCTAATGTAAAATAGTGTTTCCATGCTGGAAAAAGTCTTATTTTGACGCCGGCAGCACATATGATGCAAAGCTGTCATTTCAGCTCAAACGGTAAAATTTGACCGTTCCTGGCCATTTGAGACTGTTTTTCACAACGTTTGCCCTGAAAGTGCCAGGTACTGCAGATGACAGAAACACACGGGAAAACTCTGCAAAATGCTTCTTCTAATGTAAAATAGTGTTTCCATGCTGGAAAAAGTCTTATTTTGACGCCGGCAGCACATATGATGCAAAGCTGTCATTTCAGCTCAAACGGTAAAATTTGACCGTTCCTGGCCATTTGAGACTGTTTTTCACAACGTTTGCCCTGAAAGTGCCAGGTACTGCAGATGACAGAAAGACACGGGAAAACTCTGCAAAATGCTTCTTCTAATGTAAAATAGTGTTTCCATGCTGGAAAAAGTCTTATTTTGACGCCGGCAACATATTTTAGACACACCGTTCATTTCAGCTCTAACAGTAAAATTTGACCGTTCATGCCAATTTGAGAGTGTTTTTCACAACGTTTGCCCTGAAAGTGCCAGGTACTGCAGATGACAGAAAGACACGGGAAAACTCTGCAAAATGCTTCTTCTAATGTAAAATAGTGTTTCCATGCTGGAAAAAGTCTTATTTTGACGCCGGCAACATATTTTAGACACACCGTTCATTTCAGCTCTAACAGTAAAATTTGACCGTTCATGCCAATTTGAGAGTGTTTTTCACAACGTTTGCCCTGAAAGTGCCAGGTACTGCAGATGACAGAAAGACACGGGAAAACTCTGCAAAATGCTTCTTCTAATGTAAAATAGTGTTTCCATGCTGGAAAAAGTCTTATTTTGACGCCGGCAACATATTTTAGACACACCGTTCATTTCAGCTCTAACAGTAAAATTTGACCGTTCATGCCAATTTGAGAGTGTTTTTCACAACGTTTGCCCTGAAAGTGCCAGGTACTGCAGATGACAGAAAGACACGGGAAAACTCTGCAAAATGCTTCTTCTAATGTAAAATAGTGTTTCCATGCTGGAAAAAGTCTTATTTTGACGCCGGCAACATATTTTAGACACACCGTTCATTTCAGCTCTAACAGTAAAATTTGACCGTTCATGCCAATTTGAGAGTGTTTTTCACAACGTTTGCCCTGAAAGTGCCAGGTACTGCAGATGACAGAAAGACACGGGAAAACTCTGCAAAATGCTTCTTCTAATGTAAAATAGTGTTTCCATGCTGGAAAAAGTCTTATTTTGACGCCGGCAACATATTTTAGACACACCGTTCATTTCAGCTCTAACAGTAAAATTTGACCGTTCATGCCAATTTGAGAGTGTTTTTCACAACGTTTGCCCTGAAAGTGCCAGGTACTGCAGATGACAGAAAGACACGGGAAAACTCTGCAAAATGCTTCTTCTAATGTAAAATAGTGTTTCCATGCTGGAAAAAGTCTTATTTTGACGCCGGCAACATATTTTAGACACACCGTTCATTTCAGCTCTAACAGTAAAATTTGACCGTTCCTGGCCATTTGAGACTGTTTTTCACAACGTTTGCCCTGAAAGTGCCAGGTACTGCAGATGACAGAAAGACACGGGAAAACTCTGCAAAATGCTTCTTCTAATGTAAAATAGTGTTTCCATGCTGGAAAAAGTCTTATTTTGACGCCGGCAGCACATATGATGCAAAGCTGTCATTTCAGCTCAAACGGTAAAATTTGACCGTTCCTGGCCATTTGAGACTGTTTTTCACAACGTTTGCCCTGAAAGTGCCAGGTACTGCAGATGACAGAAACACACGGGAAAACTCTGCAAAATGCTTCTTCTAATGTAAAATAGTGTTTCCATGCTGGAAAAAGTCTTATTTTGACGCCGGCAGCACATATGATGCAAAGCTGTCATTTCAGCTCAAACGGTAAAATTTGACCGTTCCTGGCCATTTGAGACTGTTTTTCACAACGTTTGCCCTGAAAGTGCCAGGTACTGCAGATGACAGAAACACACGGGAAAACTCTGCAAAATGCTTCTTCTAATGTAAAATAGTGTTTCCATGCTGGAAAAAGTCTTATTTTGACGCCGGCAACATATTTTAGACACACCGTTCATTTCAGCTCTAACAGTAAAATTTGACCGTTCATGCCAATTTGAGAGTGTTTTTCACAACGTTTGCCCTGAAAGTGCCAGGTACTGCAGATGACAGAAAGACACGGGAAAACTCTGCAAAATGCTTCTTCTAATGTAAAATAGTGTTTCCATGCTGGAAAAAGTCTTATTTTGACGCCGGCAACATATTTTAGACACACCGTTCATTTCAGCTCTAACAGTAAAATTTGACCGTTCATGCCAATTTGAGAGTGTTTTTCACAACGTTTGCCCTGAAAGTGCCAGGTACTGCAGATGACAGAAAGACACGGGAAAACTCTGCAAAATGCTTCTTCTAATGTAAAATAGTGTTTCCATGCTGGAAAAAGTCTTATTTTGACGCCGGCAACATATTTTAGACACACCGTTCATTTCAGCTCTAACAGTAAAATTTGACCGTTCATGCCAATTTGAGAGTGTTTTTCACAACGTTTGCCCTGAAAGTGCCAGGTACTGCAGATGACAGAAACACACGGGAAAACTCTGCAAAATGCTTCTTCTAATGTAAAATAGTGTTTCCATGCTGGAAAAAGTCTTATTTTGACGCCGGCAACATATTTTAGACACACCGTTCATTTCAGCTCTAACAGTAAAATTTGACCGTTCATGCCAATTTGAGAGTGTTTTTCACAACGTTTGCCCTGAAAGTGCCAGGTACTGCAGATGACAGAAAGACACGGGAAAACTCTGCAAAATGCTTCTTCTAATGTAAAATAGTGTTTCCATGCTGGAAAAAGTCTTATTTTGACGCCGGCAACATATTTTAGACACACCGTTCATTTCAGCTCTAACAGTAAAATTTGACCGTTCATGCCAATTTGAGAGTGTTTTTCACAACGTTTGCCCTGAAAGTGCCAGGTACTGCAGATGACAGAAAGACACGGGAAAACTCTGCAAAATGCTTCTTCTAATGTAAAATAGTGTTTCCATGCTGGAAAAAGTCTTATTTTGACGCCGGCAACATATTTTAGACACACCGTTCATTTCAGCTCTAACAGTAAAATTTGACCGTTCCTGGCCATTTGAGACTGTTTTTCACAACGTTTGCCCTGAAAGTGCCAGGTACTGCAGATGACAGAAAGACACGGGAAAACTCTGCAAAATGCTTCTTCTAATGTAAAATAGTGTTTCCATGCTGGAAAAAGTCTTATTTTGACGCCGGCAGCACATATGATGCAAAGCTGTCATTTCAGCTCAAACGGTAAAATTTGACCGTTCCTGGCCATTTGAGACTGTTTTTCACAACGTTTGCCCTGAAAGTGCCAGGTACTGCAGATGACAGAAAGACACGGGAAAACTCTGCAAAATGCTTCTTCTAATGTAAAATAGTGTTTCCATGCTGGAAAAAGTCTTATTTTGACGCCGGCAACATATTTTAGACACACCGTTCATTTCAGCTCTAACAGTAAAATTTGACCGTTCATGCCAATTTGAGAGTGTTTTTCACAACGTTTGCCCTGAAAGTGCCAGGTACTGCAGATGACAGAAACACACGGGAAAACTCTGCAAAATGCTTCTTCTAATGTAAAATAGTGTTTCCATGCTGGAAAAAGTCTTATTTTGACGCCGGCAACATATTTTAGACACACCGTTCATTTCAGCTCTAACAGTAAAATTTGACCGTTCATGCCAATTTGAGAGTGTTTTTCACAACGTTTGCCCTGAAAGTGCCAGGTACTGCAGATGACAGAAAGACACGGGAAAACTCTGCAAAATGCTTCTTCTAATGTAAAATAGTGTTTCCATGCTGGAAAAAGTCTTATTTTGACGCCGGCAACATATTTTAGACACACCGTTCATTTCAGCTCTAACAGTAAAATTTGACCGTTCATGCCAATTTGAGAGTGTTTTTCACAACGTTTGCCCTGAAAGTGCCAGGTACTGCAGATGACAGAAACACACGGGAAAACTCTGCAAAATGCTTCTTCTAATGTAAAATAGTGTTTCCATGCTGGAAAAAGTCTTATTTTGACGCCGGCAACATATTTTAGACACACCGTTCATTTCAGCTCTAACAGTAAAATTTGACCGTTCATGCCAATTTGAGAGTGTTTTTCACAACGTTTGCCCTGAAAGTGCCAGGTACTGCAGATGACAGAAAGACACGGGAAAACTCTGCAAAATGCTTCTTCTAATGTAAAATAGTGTTTCCATGCTGGAAAAAGTCTTATTTTGACGCCGGCAACATATTTTAGACACACCGTTCATTTCAGCTCTAACAGTAAAATTTGACCGTTCATGCCAATTTGAGAGTGTTTTTCACAACGTTTGCCCTGAAAGTGCCAGGTACTGCAGATGACAGAAAGACACGGGAAAACTCTGCAAAATGCTTCTTCTAATGTAAAATAGTGTTTCCATGCTGGAAAAAGTCTTATTTTGACGCCGGCAACATATTTTAGACACACCGTTCATTTCAGCTCTAACAGTAAAATTTGACCGTTCCTGGCCATTTGAGACTGTTTTTCACAACGTTTGCCCTGAAAGTGCCAGGTACTGCAGATGACAGAAAGACACGGGAAAACTCTGCAAAATGCTTCTTCTAATGT
>NW_024469769.1:20000-37777 GCF_017976425.1 Toxotes jaculatrix
TCATCCCCTTAACCTAACCCTAACCCTAACCGAGATATGCACCTTTGAAGTTATCGTCTGGGGGGACGATAGGTGGTTTTCATCCCCTAACCCCTAACCCTAACCCCTAACCCCTAACCCTAACCCTAACCCATATATGATTTTGAAAAAACATCTCGCAAAATCACTACCAATCGACTCCAAATGGTCTGAAACGTGCTCCTAACTACTTTCTGGAGGAAGTTTTTCGGCTGTGACACTTAGTCATTTTTCCACTCAGGTTCGCATGCTGCGATCTGATTGGACGAGCGTTTTTCTTGAATAACTCCCGAACCGTACATCCTAGACACTTGGAAACCACGTTCGTCTAATATAATTCGACCATTCTGCATCCAACGGTACCACCCACGACTCTCTACGACCTTCCTGTCCGGAGATACAGGAAAAACAAACTTTATTTCGGCCATATCTCCGGACTCGAACGTTGTACAGGCTCGACGGTGGTACCAATGGAAAGCCCGTACCCGAAAATAGGGGGGTACAAGGTGGTTTCATGTCTCTACGACCTTCCGTTCCCGAGATATGCACCTTTGAACTTATCGTCGGGGGCGACGATAGGTGGTTTTCATCCCCTTAACCCTAACCCTAACCCTAACCGAGATATGCACCTTTGAAGTTATCGTCTGGGGGGACGATAGGTGGTTTTCATCCCCTAACCCCTAACCCTAACCCCTAACCCCTAACCCTAACCCTAACCCATATATGATTTTGAAAAAACATCTCGCAAAATCACTACCAATCGACTCCAAATGGTCTGAAACGTGCTCCTAACTACTTTCTGGAGGAAGTTTTTCGGCTGTGACACTTAGTCATTTTTCCACTCAGGTTCGCATGCTGCGATCTGATTGGACGAGCGTTTTTCTTGAATAACTCCCGAACCGTACATCCTAGACACTTGGAAACCACGTTCGTCTAATATAATTCCACCATTCTGCATCCAACGGTACCACCCACGACTCTCTACGACCTTCCTGTCCGGAGATACAGGAAAAACAAACTTTATTTCGGCCATATCTCCGGACTCGAACGTTGTACAGGCTCGAGGGTGGTACCAATGGAAAGCCCGTACCCGAAAATAGGGGGGTACAAGGTGGTTTCATGTCTCTACGACCTTCCGTTCCCGAGATATGCACCTTTGACGTTATCGTCGGGGGCGACGATAGGTGGTTTTCATCCCCTTAACCTAACCCTAACCCTAACCCCCTAACCCACTAACCCACTAACCCACTAACCCACTAACACTAACCCTAACCCTAACCCTAACCCTAACCCACTAACCCACTAACCCTAACCCTAACCCTAACCCTAACCCTGTGACACTTAGTCATTTTTCCACTCAGGTTCGCATGCTGCGATCTGATTGGACGAACGTTTTTCTTGAATAACTCCCGAACCGTACATCCTAGACACTTGGAAACCACGTTCGTCTAATATAATTCGACCATTCTGCATCCAACGGTACCACCCACGACTCTCTACGACCTTCCTGTCCGGAGATACAGGAAAAAAAAACTTTATTTCGGCCATATCTCCGGACTCGAACGTTGTACAGGCTCGAGGGTGGTACCAATGGAAAGCCCGTACCCGGAAATAGGGGGGTACAAGGTGGTTTCATGTCTCTACGACCTTCCGTTCCCGAGATATGCACCTTTGAAGTTATCGTCGGGGGCGACGATAGGTGGTTTTCATCCCCTTAACCTCACTGGACCTTCAAACAAACCAAATTCCTTTTCAATCCACACAGTCGCAGGGGCATTTCAGTGAATAGGCACCTCTCTCCCCGGGACAGCAACGCCATCTACTGCCTGGAGTGTGAACAATGCCATCTATTATACATAGGAGAAACAGTCAACAGCATTCAGGATAGAATTAAACAACACATATACAATATTAAAGGAGACACATTACACACCCCGCTAACCACACACTTCCGAACACACCCCACACACCGACTCAGAGCAATGGGCCTTGAAAGTTGCCCCACCTGGACGGGAGGTCAACGCAGGTGGAGGGAGGGGTGGTGGATTGACCGTTTGAAAACTAGGGCCCCCATGGGCCTGAACATCAGGTGAGGGGTGTGGGAGGGGGGAGAGTTGGGAGATGAGCGACAGCCATCAGCCATACCACCTACAGAGGAGAAGCACCACAAACACAATAAAGGATTTTAATAAAGAACATTTTATTGCTCATGATTCTTAAATGTACTCTTCTACTGACTCTGCCACAAAATATTGTGATTTTTAATCTGATTTTTTTATTATAGCACTTATGTTACACTTTTTAAGAAACTTACTCACAATATGCTCTTAGAATCCCCCTGTCTCCCTTTTTTTTAAATAAATCTATGCAAGGGAGTAAAAGGTCATGGTTTTATCCCATTTTTATTTATATGTATATATTGTAATGCATGCTTTTAAATGGTACTTACTTGTTTATAGATTTTATGATCTCAGCACTTATCTTCTTTTATGAGATATATATATATGTGTGTGTGTGTGTGTGAATTTTGATGGCTGATTTTAGCACTTTTCTTATATTTGCAGTGACGTAAAGCACTTTTTACACATGTAAGCACTTAGGATAAACCCACCTTTTACGCCATGCTCCACCGGGAATCTATGGGGATCCCATGCATCCAGGGATAAGAGAATCTTTAATAAACAATACATACATAAACAATAATGGTTGCTATTTTCATGATCGGACCCAGAACCCTGAGCCAGTGCAATTTTAACCACAAACATGGACAAATTAAAAACCATAACCCACAAAACCTAACCCCTAACCCCTAACCCTAGGGTTAACCCTAACCCTAACCCATACTGGAAAAAGTCTTATTTTGACGCCAGCAGCACATTTGATACAAAGCTGTCATTTCAGCTCAAACGGTAAAATTTCACCGTTCCTGGCCATATGAGACTGTTTTTCACAACGTTTGCCCTGAAAGTGCCAGGTACTGCAGATGAAAGAAACACATGGGAAAACTCTGCAAAATGCTTCTTCTAATGTAAAATAGTGTTTCCATGCTGGAAAAAGTCTTATTATGACGCCAGCAACATATTTTAGACACACCGTTCATTTCAACACTAACTGACTGAAACTTGCCGTTTTAAGCGTCTCCAGCCATTCTCTGTGTGTCTGGGACACAGCGTTTGCCCTGAAAGTGCCAGGTACTGCAGATGACAGGAACACACGGGAAAACTCTGCAAAATGCTTCTTCTAATGTAAAATAGTGTTTCCATGCTGGAAAAAGTCTTATTTTGACGCCAGCAACATATTTGATGCAAAGCTGTCATTTCAGCTCAAACGGTAAAATTTCACCGTTCCTGCCCATATGAGACTGTTTTTCACAACGTTTGCCCTGAAAGTGCCAGGTACTGCAGATGAAAGAAACACACGGGAAAACTCAGCAAAATGCTTCTTCTAATGTAAAATAGTGTTTCCATGCTGGAAAAAGTCTTATTTTGACGCCAGCAACATATTTTAGACACACCGTTCATTACAGCACTAACTGACTGAAACTTGCCGTTTTACGCGTTTCCAGCCATTCTGTGCTTCTGGGAAACAGCGTGTGCCCCGAAAATGCCACACAGTACAATTCACAGAAACAT
The DNA here is from genome assembly GCF_017976425.1 of Toxotes jaculatrix. Lineage (NCBI taxonomy): Eukaryota > Metazoa > Chordata > Actinopteri > Toxotidae > Toxotes > Toxotes jaculatrix. The sequence goes on from NW_024469769.1 coordinate 23,651, forward strand.
ACTTGAAAACTCTGCAAAATGCTTCTTCTAATGTAAAATAGTGTTTCCATGCTGGAAAAAGTCTTATTTTGACGCCAGCAACATATTTGATGCAAAGCTGTCATTTCAGCTCAAACGGTAAAATTTCACCGTTCCTGCCCATATGAGACTGTTTTTCACAACGTTTGCCCTGAAAGTGCCAGGTACTGCAGATGACAGAAACACACGGGAAAACTCAGCAAAATGCTTCTTCTAATGTAAAATAGTGTTTCCATGCTGGAAAAAGTCTTATTTTGACGCCAGCAACATATTTTAGACACACCGTTCATTACAGCACTAACTGACTGAAACTTGCCGTTTTACGCGTTTCCAGCCATTCTGTGCTTCTGGGAAACAGCGTGTGCCCCGAAAATGCCACACAGTAGGCTACAATTCACAGAAACATACTTGAAAACTCTGCAAAATGCTTCTTCTAATGTAAAATAGTGTTTCCATGCTGGAAACAGTCTTATTTTGACGCCAGCAACATATTTTAGACACACCGTTCATTTCAGCACTAACTGACTGAAACTTGCCGTTTTAAGCGTTTCCAGCCATTCTCCGTGTGTCTGGGACACAGCGTGTGCCCTGAAAATGCCACACAGTACAAATCACAGAAACACACGGGAAAACTCTGCCAAATGCTTCTTCTAATGTAAAATAGTGTTTCCATGCTGGAAAAAGTCTTATTTTGACGCCAGCAACATATTTGATGCAAAGCTGTCATTTCAGCTCAAACGGTAAAATTTCACCGTTCCTGGCCATATGAGACTGTTTTTCACAACGTTTGCCCTGAAAGTGCCAGGTACTGCAGATGAAAGAAACACACGGGAAAACTCAGCAAAATGCTTCTTCTAATGTAAAATAGTGTTTCCATGCTGGAAAAAGTCTTATTTTGACGCCAGCAACATATTTGATGCAAAGCTGTCATTTCAGCTCAAACGGTAAAATTTCACCGTTCCTGGCCATATGAGACTGTTTTTCACAACGTTTGCCCTGAAAGTGCCAGGTACTGCAGATGAAAGAAACACACGGGAAAACTCTGCAAAATGCTTCTTCTAATGTAAAATAGTGTTTCCATGCTGGAAACAGTCTTATTTTGACGCCAGCAACATATTTTAGACACACCGGTCATTTCAGCACTAACTGACTGAAACTTGCCGTTTTAAGCGTTTCCAGCCATTCTCCGTGTGTCTGGGACACAGCGTGTGCCCTGAAAATGCCACACAGTACAAATCACAGAAACATACTTGAAAACTCTGCCAAATGCTTCTTCTAATGTAAAATAGTGTTTCCATGCTGGAAAAAGTCTTATTTTGACGCCAGCAACATATTTGATGCAAAGCTGTCATTTCAGCTCAAACGGTAAAATTTCACCGTTCATGGCCATATGAGACTGTTTTTCACAACGTTTGCACTGAAAGTGCCAGGTACTGCAGATGAAAGAAACACACGGGAAAACTCTGCGAAATGCTTCTTCTAATGTAAAATAGTGTTTCCATGCTGGAAACAGTCTTATTTTGACGCCAGCAACATATTTGATGCAAAGCTGTCATTTCAGCTCAAACGGTAAAATTTCACCGTTCCTGGCCATATGAGACTGTTTTTCACAACGTTTGCCCTGAAAGTGCCAGGTACTGCAGATGAAAGAAACACACGGGAAAACTCAGCAAAATGCTTCTTCTAATGTAAAATAGTGTTTCCATGCTGGAAAAAGTCTTATTTTGACGCCAGCAACATATTTGATGCAAAGCTGTCATTTCAGCTCAAACGGTAAAATTTCACCGTTCCTGGCCATATGAGACTGTTTTTCACAACGTTTGCCCTGAAAGTGCCAGGTACTGCAGATGAAAGAAACACACGGGAAAACTCAGCAAAATGTTTCTTCTAATGTAAAATAGTGTTTCCATGCTGGAAAAAGTCTTATTTTGACGCCAGCAACATATTTGATGCAAAGCTGTCATTTCAGCTCAAACGGTAAAATTTCACCGTTCCTGGCCATATGAGACTGTTTTTCACAACGTTTGCCCTGAAAGTGCCAGGTACTGCAGATGAAAGAAACACACGGGAAAACTCTGCAAAATGCTTCTTCTAATGTAAAATAGTGTTTCCATGCTGGAAACAGTCTTATTTTGACGCCAGCAACATATTTTAGACACACCGTTCATTTCAGCACTAACTGACTGAAACTTGCCGTTTTAAGCGTTTCCAGCCATTCTCCGTGTGTCTGGGACACAGCGTGTGCCCTGAAAATGCCACACAGTACAAATCACAGAAACATACTTGAAAACTCTGCCAAATGCTTCTTCTAATGTAAAATAGTGTTTCCATGCTGGAAAAAGTCTTATTTTGACGCCAGCAACATATTTGATGCAAAGCTGTCATTTCAGCTCAAACGGTAAAATTTCACCGTTCCTGGCCATATGAGACTGTTTTTCACAACGTTTGCCCTGAAAGTGCCAGGTACTGCAGATGAAAGAAACACACGGGAAAACTCAGCAAAATGCTTCTTCTACTGTAAAATAGTGTTTCCATGCTGGAAAAAGTCTTATTTTGACGCCAGCAACATATTTGATGCAAAGCTGTCATTTCAGCTCAAACGGTAAAATTTCACCGTTCCTGGCCATATGAGACTGTTTTTCACAACGTTTGCCCTGAAAGTGCCAGGTACTGCAGATGAAAGAAACACACGGGAAAACTCTGCAAAATGCTTCTTCTAATGTAAAATACTGTTTCCATGCTGGAAAAAGTCTTATTTTGACGCCAGCAACATATTTTAGACACACCGTTCATTTCAGCACTAACTGACTGAAACTTGCCATTTTAAGCGTTTCCAGCCATTCTCCGTGTGTCTGGGACACAGCGTGTGCCCTGAAAATGCCACACAGTACAAATCACAGAAACATACTTGAAAACTCTGCCAAATGCTTCTTCTAATGTAAAATAGTGTTTCCATGCTGGAAAAAGTCTTATTTTGACGCCAGCAACATATTTGATGCAAAGCTGTCATTTCAGCTCAAACGGTAAAATTTCACCGTTCCTGGCCATATGAGACTGTTTTTCACAACGTTTGCCCTGAAAGTGCCAGGTACTGCAGATGAAAGAAACACACGGGAAAACTCAGCGAAATGCTTCTTCTAATGTAAAATAGTGTTTCCATGCTGGAAACAGTCTTATTTTGACGCCAGCAACATATTTTAGACACACCGTTCATTTCAGCACTAACTGACTGAAACTTGCCGTTTTAAGCGTTTCCAGCCATTCTCCGTGTGTCTGGGACACAGCGTGTGCCCTGAAAATGCCACACAGTACAAATCACAGAAACATACTTGAAAACTCTGCCAAATGCTTCTTCTAATGTAAAATAGTGTTTCCATGCTGGAAAAAGTCTTATTTTGACGCCAGCAACATATTTGATGCAAAGCTGTCATTTCAGCTCAAACGGTAAAATTTCACCGTTCATGGCCATATGAGACTGTTTTTCACAACGTTTGCACTGAAAGTGCCAGGTACTGCAGATGAAAGAAACACACGGGAAAACTCAGCGAAATGCTTCTTCTAATGTAAAATAGTGTTTCCATGCTGGAAAAAGTCTTATTTTGACGCCAGCAACATATTTGATGCAAAGCTGTCATTTCAGCTCAAACGGTAAAATTTCACCGTTCCTGGCCATATGAGACTGTTTTTCACAACGTTTGCCCTGAAAGTGCCAGGTACTGCAGATGAAAGAAACACACGGGAAAACTCAGCAAAATGCTTCTTCTAATGTAAAATAGTGTTTCCATGCTGGAAAAAGTCTTATTTTGACGCCAGCAACATATTTGATGCAAAGCTGTCATTTCAGCTCAAACGGTAAAATTTCACCGTTCCTGGCCATATGAGACTGTTTTTCACAACGTTTGCACTGAAAGTGCCAGGTACTGCAGATGAAAGAAACACACGGGAAAACTCAGCAAAATGCTTCTTCTAATGTAAAATAGTGTTTCCATGCTGGAAAAAGTCTTATTTTGACGCCAGCAACATATTTGATGCAAAGCTGTCATTTCAGCTCAAACGGTAAAATTTCACCGTTCCTGGCCATATGAGACTGTTTTTCACAACGTTTGCCCTGAAAGTGCCAGGTACTGCAGATGAAAGAAACACACGGGAAAACTCAGCAAAATGCTTCTTCTACTGTAAAATAGTGTTTCCATGCTGGAAAAAGTCTTATTTTGACGCCAGCAACATATTTGATGCAAAGCTGTCATTTCAGCTCAAACGGTAAAATTTCACCGTTCCTGGCCATATGAGACTGTTTTTCACAACGTTTGCCCTGAAAGTGCCAGGTACTGCAGATGAAAGAAACACACGGGAAAACTCTGCAAAATGCTTCTTCTAATGTAAAATACTGTTTCCATGCTGGAAAAAGTCTTATTTTGACGCCAGCAACATATTTTAGACACACCGTTCATTTCAGCACTAACTGACTGAAACTTGCCATTTTAAGCGTTTCCAGCCATTCTCCGTGTGTCTGGGACACAGCGTGTGCCCTGAAAATGCCACACAGTACAAATCACAGAAACATACTTGAAAACTCTGCCAAATGCTTCTTCTAATGTAAAATAGTGTTTCCATGCTGGAAAAAGTCTTATTTTGACGCCAGCAACATATTTGATGCAAAGCTGTCATTTCAGCTCAAACGGTAAAATTTCACCGTTCCTGGCCATATGAGACTGTTTTTCACAACGTTTGCCCTGAAAGTGCCAGGTACTGCAGATGAAAGAAACACACGGGAAAACTCAGCGAAATGCTTCTTCTAATGTAAAATAGTGTTTCCATGCTGGAAACAGTCTTATTTTGACGCCAGCAACATATTTTAGACACACCGTTCATTTCAGCACTAACTGACTGAAACTTGCCGTTTTAAGCGTTTCCAGCCATTCTCCGTGTGTCTGGGACACAGCGTGTGCCCTGAAAATGCCACACAGTACAAATCACAGAAACATACTTGAAAACTCTGCCAAATGCTTCTTCTAATGTAAAATAGTGTTTCCATGCTGGAAAAAGTCTTATTTTGACGCCAGCAACATATTTGATGCAAAGCTGTCATTTCAGCTCAAACGGTAAAATTTCACCGTTCATGGCCATATGAGACTGTTTTTCACAACGTTTGCACTGAAAGTGCCAGGTACTGCAGATGAAAGAAACACACGGGAAAACTCAGCGAAATGCTTCTTCTAATGTAAAATAGTGTTTCCATGCTGGAAAAAGTCTTATTTTGACGCCAGCAACATATTTGATGCAAAGCTGTCATTTCAGCTCAAACGGTAAAATTTCACCGTTCCTGGCCATATGAGACTGTTTTTCACAACGTTTGCCCTGAAAGTGCCAGGTACTGCAGATGAAAGAAACACACGGGAAAACTCAGCAAAATGCTTCTTCTAATGTAAAATAGTGTTTCCATGCTGGAAAAAGTCTTATTTTGACGCCAGCAACATATTTGATGCAAAGCTGTCATTTCAGCTCAAACGGTAAAATTTCACCGTTCCTGGCCATATGAGACTGTTTTTCACAACGTTTGCACTGAAAGTGCCAGGTACTGCAGATGAAAGAAACACACGGGAAAACTCAGCAAAATGCTTCTTCTAATGTAAAATAGTGTTTCCATGCTGGAAAAAGTCTTATTTTGACGCCAGCAACATATTTGATGCAAAGCTGTCATTTCAGCTCAAACGGTAAAATTTCACCGTTCCTGGCCATATGAGACTGTTTTTCACAACGTTTGCCCTGAAAGTGCCAGGTACTGCAGATGAAAGAAACACACGGGAAAACTCTGCAAAATGCTTCTTCTAATGTAAAATAGTGTTTCCATGCTGGAAACAGTCTTATTTTGACGCCAGCAACATATTTGATGCAAAGCTGTCATTTCAGCTCAAACGGTAAAATTTCACCGTTCCTGGCCATATGAGACTGTTTTTCACAACGTTTGCCCTGAAAGTGCCAGGTACTGCAGATGAAAGAAACACACGGGAAAACTCAGCAAAATGCTTCTTCTAATGTAAAAATAGTGTTTCCATGCTGGAAAAAGTCTTATTTTGACGCCAGCAACATATTTGATGCAAAGCTGTCATTTCAGCTCAAACGGTAAAATTTCACCGTTCCTGGCCATATGAGACTGTTTTTCACAACGTTTGCCCTGAAAGTGCCAGGTACTGCAGATGAAAGAAACACACGGGAAAAACTCTGCAAAATGCTTCTTCTAATGTAAAATAGTGTTTCCATGCTGGAAACAGTCTTATTTTGACGCCAGCAACATATTTGATGCAAAGCTGTCATTTCAGCTCAAACGGTAAAATTTCACCGTTCCTGGCCATATGAGACTGTTTTTCACAACGTTTGCCCTGAAAGTGCCAGGTACTGCAGATGAAAGAAACACACGGGAAAACTCTGCCAAATGCTTCTTCTAATGTAAAATAGTGTTTCCATGCTGGAAACAGTCTTATTTTGACGCCAGCAACATATTTTAGACACACCGTTCATTTCAGCACTAACTGACTGAAACTTGCCGTTTTAAGCGTTTCCAGCCATTCTCCGTGTGTCTGGGGACACAGCGTGTGCCCTTAAAATGCCACACAGTACAAATCACAGAAACATACTTGAAAACTCTGCCAAATGCTTCTTCTAATGTAAAATAGTGTTTCCATGCTGGAAAAAGTCTTATTTTGACGCCAGCAACATATTTGATGCAAAGCTGTCATTTCAGCTCAAACGGTAAAATTTCACCGTTCCTGGCCATATGAGACTGTTTTTCACAACGTTTGCCCTGAAAGTGCCAGGTACTGCAGATGAAAGAAACACACGGGAAAACTCAGCGAAATGCTTCTTCTAATGTAAAAATAGTGTTTCCATGCTGGAAAAAGTCTTATTTTGACGCCAGCAACATATTTGATGCAAAGCTGTCATTTCAGCTCAAACGGTAAAATTTCACCGTTCCTGGCCATATGAGACTGTTTTTTCACAACGTTTACCCTGAAAGTGCCAGGTACTGCAGATGAAAGAAACACACGGGAAAACTCTGCAAAATGCTTCTTCTAATGTAAAATAGTGTTTCCATGCTGGAAACAGTCTTATTTTGACGCCAGCAACATATTTTAGACACACCGTTCATTTCAGCACTAACTGACTGAAACTTGCCGTTTTAAGCGTTTCCAGCCATTCTCCGTGTGTCTGGGACACAGCGTGTGCCCTGAAAATGCCACACAGTACAAATCACAGAAACATACTTGAAAACTCTGCCAAATGCTTCTTCTAATGTAAAATAGTGTTTCCATGCTGGAAAAAGTCTTATTTTGACGCCAGCAACATATTTGATGCAAAGCTGTCATTTCAGCTCAAACGGTAAAAATTTCACCGTTCCTGGCCATATGAGACTGTTTTTCACAACGTTTGCCCTGAAAGTGCCAGGTACTGCAGATGAAAGAAACACACGGGAAAACTCTGCAAAATGCTTCTTCTACTGTAAAATAGTGTTTCCATGCTGGAAAAAGTCTTATTTTGACGCCAGCAACATATTTGATGCAAAGCTGTCATTTCAGCTCAAACGGTAAAATTTCACCGTTCCTGGCCATATGAGACTGTTTTTCACAACGTTTGCCCTGAAAGTGCCAGGTACTGCAGATGAAAAGAAACACACGGGAAAACTCTGCAAAATGCTTCTTCTAATGTAAAATACTGTTTCCATGCTGGAAAAAGTCTTATTTTGACGCCAGCAACATATTTTAGACACACCGTTCATTTTCAGCACTAACTGACTGAAACTTGCCGTTTTAAGCGTTTCCAGCCATTCTCCGTGTGTCTGGGACACAGCGTGTGCCCTGAAAATGCCACACAGTACAAATCACAGAAACATACTTGAAAACTCTGCCAAATGCTTCTTTCTAATGTAAAATAGTGTTTCCATGCTGGAAAAAGTCTTATTTTGACGCCAGCAACATATTTGATGCAAAGCTGTCATTTCAGCTCAAACGGTAAAATTTCACCGTTCCTGGCCATATGAGACTGTTTTTTCACAACGTTTGCCCTGAAAGTGCCAGGTACTGCAGATGAAAGAAACACACGGGAAAACTCAGCAAAATGCTTCTTCTACTGTAAAATAGTGTTTCCATGCTGGAAAAAGTCTTATTTTGACGCCAGCAACATATTTGATGCAAAGCTGTCATTTCAGCTCAAACGGTAAAATTTCACCGTTCCTGGCCATATGAGACTGTTTTTCACAACGTTTGCCCTGAAAGTGCCAGGTACTGCAGATGAAAGAAACACACGGGAAAACTCTGCAAAATGCTTCTTCTAATGTAAAATACTGTTTCCATGCTGGAAAAAGTCTTATTTTGACGCCAGCAACATATTTTAGACACACCGTTCATTTCAGCACTAACTGACTGAAACTTGCCGTTTTAAGCGTTTCCAGCCATTCTCCGTGTGTCTGGGACACAGCGTGTGCCCTGAAAATGCCACACAGTACAAATCACAGAAACATACTTGAAAACTCTGCCAAATGCTTCTTCTAATGTAAAATAGTGTTTCCATGCTGGAAAAAGTCTTATTTTGACGCCAGCAACATATTTGATGCAAAGCTGTCATTTCAGCTCAAACGGTAAAATTTCACCGTTCCTGGCCATATGAGACTGTTTTTCACAACGTTTGCCCTGAAAGTGCCAGGTACTGCAGATGAAAGAAACACACGGGAAAACTCAGCAAAATGCTTCTTCTACTGTAAAATAGTGTTTCCATGCTGGAAAAAGTCTTATTTTGACGCCAGCAACATATTTGATGCAAAGCTGTCATTTCAGCTCAAACGGTAAAATTTCACCGTTCCTGGCCATATGAGACTGTTTTTCACAACGTTTGCCCTGAAAGTGCCAGGTACTGCAGATGAAAGAAACACACGGGAAAACTCTGCAAAATGCTTCTTCTAATGTAAAATACTGTTTCCATGCTGGAAAAAGTCTTATTTTGACGCCAGCAACATATTTTAGACACACCGTTCATTTCAGCACTAACTGACTGAAACTTGCCGTTTTAAGCGTTTCCAGCCATTCTCCGTGTGTCTGGGACACAGCGTGTGCCCTGAAAATGCCACACAGTACAAATCACAGAAACATACTTGAAAACTCTGCCAAATGCTTCTTCTAATGTAAAATAGTGTTTCCATGCTGGAAAAAGTCTTATTTTGACGCCAGCAACATATTTGATGCAAAGCTGTCATTTCAGCTCAAACGGTAAAATTTCACCGTTCCTGGCCATATGAGACTGTTTTTCACAACGTTTGCCCTGAAAGTGCCAGGTACTGCAGATGAAAGAAAACACACGGGAAAACTCAGCGAAATGCTTCTTCTAATGTAAAATAGTGTTTCCATGCTGGAAACAGTCTTATTTTGACGCCAGCAACATATTTTAGACACACCGTTCATTTCAGCACTAACTGACTGAAACTTGCCGTTTTAAGCGTTTTCCAGCCATTCTCCGTGTGTCTGGGACACAGCGTGTGCCCTGAAAATGCCACACAGTACAAATCACAGAAACATACTTGAAAACTCTGCCAAATGCTTCTTCTAATGTAAAATAGTGTTTCCATGCTGGAAAAAGTCTTATTTTGACGCCAGCAACATATTTGATGCAAAGCTGTCATTTCAGCTCAAACGGTAAAAATTTCACCGTTCATGGCCATATGAGACTGTTTTTCACAACGTTTGCACTGAAAGTGCCAGGTACTGCAGATGAAAGAAACACACGGGAAAACTCAGCGAAATGCTTCTTCTAATGTAAAATAGTGTTTCCATGCTGGAAAAAGTCTTATTTTGACGCCAGCAACATATTTGATGCAAAGCTGTCATTTCAGCTCAAACGGTAAAATTTCACCGTTCCTGGCCATATGAGACTGTTTTTCACAACGTTTGCCCTGAAAGTGCCAGGTACTGCAGATGAAAGAAACACACGGGAAAACTCAGCAAAATGCTTCTTCTAATGTAAAATAGTGTTTCCATGCTGGAAAAAAGTCTTATTTTGACGCCAGCAACATATTTGATGCAAAGCTGTCATTTCAGCTCAAACGGTAAAATTTCACCGTTCCTGGCCATATGAGACTGTTTTTCACAACGTTTGCACTGAACAGTGCCAGGTACTGCAGATGAAAGAAACACACGGGAAAACTCAGCAAAATGCTTCTTCTAATGTAAAATAGTGTTTCCATGCTGGAAAAAGTCTTATTTTGACGCCAGCAACATATTTGATGCAAAGCTGTCATTTCAGCTCAAACGGTAAAATTTCACCGTTCCTGGCCATATGAGACTGTTTTTCACAACGTTTGCCCTGAAAGTGCCAGGTACTGCAGATGAAAGAAACACACGGGAAAACTCTGCAAAATGCTTCTTCTAATGTAAAATAGTGTTTCCATGCTGGAAACAGTCTTATTTTGACGCCAGCAACATATTTGATGCAAAGCTGTCATTTCAGCTCAAACGGTAAAATTTCACCGTTCCTGGCCATATGAGACTGTTTTTCACAACGTTTGCCCTGAAAGTGCCAGGTACTGCAGATGAAAGAAACACACGGGAAAACTCAGCAAAATGCTTCTTCTAATGTAAAATAGTGTTTCCATGCTGGAAAAAGTCTTATTTTGACGCCAGCAACATATTTGATGCAAAGCTGTCATTTCAGCTCAAACGGTAAAATTTCACCGTTCCTGGCCATATGAGACTGTTTTTCACAACGTTTGCCCTGAAAGTGCCAGGTACTGCAGATGAAAGAAACACACGGGAAAACTCTGCAAAATGCTTCTTCTAATGTAAAATAGTGTTTCCATGCTGGAAACAGTCTTATTTTGACGCCAGCAACATATTTGATGCAAAGCTGTCATTTCAGCTCAAACGGTAAAATTTCACCGTTCCTGGCCATATGAGACTGTTTTTCACAACGTTTGCCCTGAAAGTGCCAGGTACTGCAGATGAAAGAAACACACGGGAAAACTCTGCCAAATGCTTCTTCTAATGTAAAATAGTGTTTCCATGCTGGAAACAGTCTTATTTTGACGCCAGCAACATATTTTAGACACACCGTTCATTTCAGCACTAACTGACTGAAACTTGCCGTTTTAAGCGTTTCCAGCCATTCTCCGTGTGTCTGGGACACAGCGTGTGCCCTTAAAATGCCACACAGTACAAATCACAGAAACACACGGGAAAACTCAGCGAAATGCTTCTTCTAATGTAAAATAGTGTTTCCATGCTGGAAAAAGTCTTATTTTGACGCCAGCAACATATTTGATGCAAAGCTGTCATTTCAGCTCAAACGGTAAAATTTCACCGTTCCTGGCCATATGAGACTGTTTTTCACAACGTTTGCCCTGAAAGTGCCAGGTACTGCAGATGAAAGAAACACACGGGAAAACTCTGCAAAATGCTTCTTCTAATGTAAAATACTGTTTCCATGCTGGAAACAGTCTTATTTTGACGCCAGCAACATATTTTAGACACACCGTTCATTTCAGCACTAACTGACTGAAACTTGCCGTTTTAAGCGTTTCCAGCCATTCTCCGTGTGTCTGGGACACAGCGTGTGCCCTGAAAATGCCACACAGTACAAATCACAGAAACATACTTGAAAACTCTGCCAAATGCTTCTTCTAATGTAAAATAGTGTTTCCATGCTGGAAAAAGTCTTATTTTGACGCCAGCAACATATTTGATGCAAAGCTGTCATTTCAGCTCAAACGGTAAAATTTCACCGTTCCTGGCCATATGAGACTGTTTTTCACAACGTTTGCCCTGAAAGTGCCAGGTACTGCAGATGAAAGAAACACACGGGAAAACTCAGCAAAATGCTTCTTCTACTGTAAAATAGTGTTTCCATGCTGGAAAAAGTCTTATTTTGACGCCAGCAACATATTTGATGCAAAGCTGTCATTTCAGCTCAAACGGTAAAATTTCACCGTTCCTGGCCATATGAGACTGTTTTTCACAACGTTTGCCCTGAAAGTGCCAGGTACTGCAGATGAAAGAAACACACGGGAAAACTCTGCAAAATGCTTCTTCTAATGTAAAATACTGTTTCCATGCTGGAAAAAGTCTTATTTTGACGCCAGCAACATATTTTAGACACACCGTTCATTTCAGCACTAACTGACTGAAACTTGCCGTTTTAAGCGTTTCCAGCCATTCTCCGTGTGTCTGGGACACAGCGTGTGCCCTGAAAATGCCACACAGTACAAATCACAGAAACATACTTGAAAACTCTGCCAAATGCTTCTTTCTAATGTAAAATAGTGTTTCCATGCTGGAAAAAGTCTTATTTTGACGCCAGCAACATATTTGATGCAAAGCTGTCATTTCAGCTCAAACGGTAAAATTTCACCGTTCCTGGCCATATGAGACTGTTTTTCACAACGTTTGCCCTGAAAGTGCCAGGTACTGCAGATGAAAGAAACACACGGGAAAACTCAGCAAAATGCTTCTTCTACTGTAAAATAGTGTTTCCATGCTGGAAAAAGTCTTATTTTGACGCCAGCAACATATTTGATGCAAAGCTGTCATTTCAGCTCAAACGGTAAAATTTCACCGTTCCTGGCCATATGAGACTGTTTTTCACAACGTTTGCCCTGAAAGTGCCAGGTACTGCAGATGAAAGAAACACACGGGAAAACTCTGCAAAATGCTTCTTCTAATGTAAAATACTGTTTCCATGCTGGAAAAAGTCTTATTTTGACGCCAGCAACATATTTTAGACACACCGTTCATTTCAGCACTAACTGACTGAAACTTGCCGTTTTAAGCGTTTCCAGCCATTCTCCGTGTGTCTGGGACACAGCGTGTGCCCTGAAAATGCCACACAGTACAAATCACAGAAACATACTTGAAAACTCTGCCAAATGCTTCTTCTAATGTAAAATAGTGTTTCCATGCTGGAAAAAGTCTTATTTTGACGCCAGCAACATATTTGATGCAAAGCTGTCATTTCAGCTCAAACGGTAAAATTTCACCGTTCCTGGCCATATGAGACTGTTTTTCACAACGTTTGCCCTGAAAGTGCCAGGTACTGCAGATGAAAGAAACACACGGGAAAACTCTGCAAAATGCTTCTTCTAATGTAAAATACTGTTTCCATGCTGGAAAAAGTCTTATTTTGACGCCAGCAACATATTTTAGACACACCGTTTCATTTCAGCACTAACTGACTGAAACTTGCCGTTTTAAGCGTTTCCAGCCATTCTCCGTGTGTCTGGGACACAGCGTGTGCCCTGAAAATGCCACACAGTACAAATCACAGAAACATACTTGAAAACTCTGCCAAATGCTTCTTCTAATGTAAAATAGTGTTTCCATGCTGGAAAAAGTCTTATTTTGACGCCAGCAACATATTTGATGCAAAGCTGTCATTTCAGCTCAAACGGTAAAATTTCACCGTTCCTGGCCATATGAGACTGTTTTTCACAACGTTTGCCCTGAAAGTGCCAGGTACTGCAGATGAAAGAAAACACACGGGAAAACTCAGCAAAATGCTTCTTCTACTGTAAAATAGTGTTTCCATGCTGGAAAAAGTCTTATTTTGACGCCAGCAACATATTTGATGCAAAGCTGTCATTTCAGCTCAAACGGTAAAATTTCACCGTTCCTGGCCATATGAGACTGTTTTTTCACAACGTTTGCCCTGAAAGTGCCAGGTACTGCAGATGAAAGAAACACACGGGAAAACTCTGCAAAATGCTTCTTCTAATGTAAAATACTGTTTCCATGCTGGAAAAAGTCTTATTTTGACGCCAGCAACATATTTTAGACACACCGTTCATTTCAGCACTAACTGACTGAAACTTGCCGTTTTAAGCGTTTCCAGCCATTCTCCGTGTGTCTGGGACACAGCGTGTGCCCTGAAAATGCCACACAGTACAAATCACAGAAACATACTTGAAAACTCAGCAGAATGCTTCTTCTAATGTAAAATAGTGTTTCCATGCTGGAAAAAGTCTTATTTTGACGCCAGCAACATATTTGATGCAAAGCTGTCATTTCAGCTCAAACGGTAAAATTTCACCGTTCCTGGCCATATGAGACTGTTTTTCACAACGTTTGCCCTGAAAGT
>NW_024469770.1:0-37405 GCF_017976425.1 Toxotes jaculatrix
TCCCGTGTGTTTCTGTCATCTGCAGTACCTGGCACTTTCAGGGCAAACGTTGTGAAAAACACTCTCAAATTGGCATGAACGGTCAAATTTTACCGTTAGAGCTGAAATGACAGCTTTGCATCATATGTGCTGCCGGCGTCAAAATAAGACTTTTTCCAGCATGGAAACACTATTTTACATTAGAAGAAGCATTTTGCAGAGTTTTCCCGTGTGTTTCTGTCATCTGCAGTACCTGGCACTTTCAGGGCAAACGTTGTGAAAAACACTCTCAAATTGGCATGAACGGTCAAATTTTACTGTTAGAGCTGAAATGAACGGTGTGTCTAAAATATGTTGCCGGCGTCAAAATAAGACTTTTTCCAGCATGGAAACACTATTTTACATTAGAAGAAGCATTTTGCAGAGTTTTCCCGTGTGTTTCTGTCATCTGCAGTATCTGGCACTTTCAGGGCAAACGTTGTGAAAAACACTCTCAAATTGGCATGAACGGTCAAATTTTACTGTTAGAGCTGAAATGAACGGTGTGTCTAAAATATGTTGCCGGCGTCAAAATAAGACTTTTTCCAGCATGGAAACACTATTTTACATTAGAAGAAGAATTTGGCAGAGTTTTCCCGTGTGTTTCTGTCATCTGCAGTACCTGGCACTTTCAGGGCAAACGTTGTGAAAAACAATCTCATATGGGCTGGAAGCGCTAAAACTGTAATGTTTGAGCTGAAATGACAGCTTTGCATCAGATGTGCTGCCGGCGTCAAAATAAGACTTTTTCCAGCATGGAAACACTATTTTACATTAGAAGAAGCATTTTGCAGAGTTTTCCCGTGTGTTTCTGTCATCTGCAGTACCTGGCACTTTCAGGGCAAACGTTGTGAAAAACAATCTCATATGGGCTGGAAGCGCTAAAACTGTAATGTTTGAGCTGAAATGACAGCTTTGCATCAGATGTGCTGCCGGGCGTCAAAATAAGACTTTTTCCAGCATGGAAACACTATTTTACATTAGAAGAAGCATTTTGCAGAGT
Source organism: Toxotes jaculatrix (assembly GCF_017976425.1). Lineage (NCBI taxonomy): Eukaryota > Metazoa > Chordata > Actinopteri > Toxotidae > Toxotes > Toxotes jaculatrix. The sequence goes on from NW_024469770.1 coordinate 1,022, forward strand.
TTTCCCGTGTTTCTGTCATCTGCAGTACCTGTCACTTTCAGGGCAAACGTTGTGAAAAACACTCTCAAATGGCCAGGAACGGTCAAATTTTACCGTTTGAGCTGAAATGACAGCTTTGCATCATATGTGCTGCCGGCGTCAAAATAAGACTTTTTCCAGCATGGAAACACTATTTTACATTAGAAGAAGCATTTTGCAGAGTTTTCCCGTGTGTTTCTGTCATCTGCAGTACCTGGCACTTTCAGGGCAAACGTTGTGAAAAACAATCTCATATGGGCTTTGAAGCGCTAAAACTGTAATGTTTGAGCTGAAATGACAGCTTTGCATCAGATGTGCTGCCGGCGTCAAAATAAGACTTTTTCCAGCATGGAAACACTATTTTACATTAGAAGAAGCATTTTGCAGAGTTTTCCCGTGTGTTTCTGTCATCTGCAGTACCTGGCACTTTCAGGGCAAACGTTGTGAAAAACAATCTCATATGGGCTGGAAGCGCTAAAACTGTAATGTTTGAGCTGAAATGACAGCTTTGCATCAGATGTGCTGCCGGCGTCAAAATAAGACTTTTTCCAGCATGGAAACACTATTTTACATTAGAAGAAGCATTTTGCAGAGTTTTCCCGTGTGTTTCTGTCATCTGCAGTACCTGGCACTTTCAGGGCAAACGTTGTGAAAAACAATCTCATATGGGCTGGAAGCGCTAAAACTGTAATGTTTGAGCTGAAATGACAGCTTTGCATCAGATGTGCTGCCGGCGTCAAAATAAGACTTTTTCCAGCATGGAAACACTATTTTACATTAGAAGAAGAATTTGGCAGAGTTTTCCCGTGTGTTTTCTGTCATCTGCAGTACCTGGCACTTTCAGGGCAAACGTTGTGAAAAACACTCTCAAATTGGCTATGAACGGTCAAATTTTACTGTTAGAGCTGAAATGAACGGTGTGTCTAAAATATGTTGCCGGCGTCAAAATAAGACTTTTTCCAGCATGGAAACACTATTTTACATTAGAAGAAGCATTTTGCAGAGTTTTCCCGTGTGTTTCTGTCATCTGCAGTATCTGGCACTTTCAGGGCAAACGTTGTGAAAAACACTCTCAAATTGGCATGAACGGTCAAATTTTACTGTTAGAGCTGAAATGAACGGTGTGTCTAAAATATGTTGCCGGCGTCAAAATAAGACTTTTTCCAGCATGGAAACACTATTTTACATTAGAAGAAGAATTTGGCAGAGTTTTCCCGTGTGTTTCTGTCATCTGCAGTACCTGGCACTTTCAGGGCAAACGTTGTGAAAAACAATCTCATATGGGCTGGAAGCGCTAAAACTGTAATGTTTGAGCTGAAATGACAGCTTTGCATCAGATGTGCTGCCGGCGTCAAAATAAGACTTTTTCCAGCATGGAAACACTATTTTACATTAGAAGAAGCATTTTGCAGAGTTTTCCCGTGTGTTTCTGTCATCTGCAGTACCTGGGCACTTTCAGGGCAAACGTTGTGAAAAACAATCTCATATGGGCTGGAAGCGCTAAAACTGTAATGTTTGAGCTGAAATGACAGCTTTGCATCAGATGTGCTGCCGGCGTCAAAATAAGACTTTTTCCAGCATGGAAACACTATTTTACATTAGAAGAAGCATTTTGCAGAGTTTTCCCGTGTGTTTCTGTCATCTGCAGTACCTGTCACTTTCAGGGCAAACGTTGTGAAAAACACTCTCAAATGGCCAGGAACGGTCAAATTTTACCGTTTGAGCTGAAATGACAGCTTTGCATCATATGTGCTGCCGGCGTCAAAATAAGACTTTTTCCAGCATGGAAACACTATTTTACATTAGAAGAAGCATTTTGCAGAGTTTTCCCGTGTGTTTCTGTCATCTGCAGTACCTGGCACTTTCAGGGCAAACGTTGTGAAAAACAATCTCATATGGGCTTGAAGCGCTAAAACTGTAATGTTTGAGCTGAAATGACAGCTTTGCATCAGATGTGCTGCCGGCGTCAAAATAAGACTTTTTCCAGCATGGAAACACTATTTTACATTAGAAGAAGCATTTTGCAGAGTTTTCCCGTGTGTTTCTGTCATCTGCAGTACCTGGCACTTTCAGGGCAAACGTTGTGAAAAACAATCTCATATGGGCTGGAAGCGCTAAAACTGTAATGTTTGAGCTGAAATGACAGCTTTGCATCAGATGTGCTGCCGGCGTCAAAATAAGACTTTTTCCAGCATGGAAACACTATTTTACATTAGAAGAAGCATTTTGCAGAGTTTTCCCGTGTGTTTCTGTCATCTGCAGTACCTGGCACTTTCAGGGCAAACGTTGTGAAAAACAATCTCATATGGGCTGGAAAGCGCTAAAACTGTAATGTTTGAGCTGAAATGACAGCTTTGCATCAGATGTGCTGCCGGCGTCAAAATAAGACTTTTTCCAGCATGGAAACACTATTTTACATTAGAAGAAGCATTTTGCAGAGTTTTCCCGTGTGTTTCTGTCATCTGCAGTACCTGGCACTTTCAGGGCAAACGTTGTGAAAAACACTCTCAAATTGGCATGAACGGTCAAATTTTACTGTTAGAGCTGAAATGAACGGTGTGTCTAAAATATGTTGCCGGCGTCAAAATAAGACTTTTTCCAGCATGGAAACACTATTTTACATTAGAAGAAGCATTTTTGCAGAGTTTTCCCGTGTGTTTCTGTCATCTGCAGTACCTGGCACTTTCAGGGCAAACGTTGTGAAAAACACTCTCAAATTGGCATGAACGGTCAAATTTTACTGTTAGAGCTGAAATGAACGGTGTGTCTAAAATATGTTGCTGGCGTCAAAATAAGACTTTTTCCAGCATGGAAACACTATTTTACATTAGAAGAAGAATTTTGCAGAGTTTTCCCGTGTGTTTCTGTCATCTGCAGTACCTGGCACTTTCAGGGCAAACGTTGTGAAAAACACTCTCATATGGGCTGGAAGCGCTAAAACTGTAATGTTTGAGCTGAAATGACAGCTTTGCATCATATGTGCTGCCGGCGTCAAAATAAGACTTTTTCCAGCATGGAAACACTATTTTACATTAGAAGAAGCATTTTGCAGAGTTTTCCCGTGTGTTTCTGTCATCTGCAGTACCTGTCACTTTCAGGGCAAACGTTGTGAAAAACACTCTCAAATGGCCAGGAACGGTCAAATTTTACCGTTTGAGCTGGAATGACAGCTTTGCATCAGATGTGCTGCCGGCGTCAAAATAAGACTTTTTCCAGCATGGAAACACTATTTTACATTAGAAGAAGCATTTTGCAGAGTTTTCCCGTGTGTTTCTGTCATCTGCAGTACCTGGCACTTTCAGGGCAAACGTTGTGAAAAACAATCTCATATGGGCTGGAAGCGCTAAAACTGTAATGTTTGAGCTGAAATGACAGCTTTGCATCAGATGTGCTGCCGGCGTCAAAATAAGACTTTTTTCCAGCATGGAAACACTATTTTACATTAGAAGAAGCATTTTGCAGAGTTTTCCCGTGTGTTTCTGTCATCTGCAGTACCTGTCACTTTCAGGGCAAACGTTGTGAAAAACACTCTCAAATGGCCAGGAACGGTCAAATTTTACCGTTTGAGCTGAAATGACAGCTTTGCATCATATGTGCTGCCGGCGTCAAAATAAGACTTTTTCCAGCATGGAAACACTATTTTACATTAGAAGAAGCATTTTGCAGAGTTTTCCCGTGTGTTTCTGTCATCTGCAGTACCTGGCACTTTCAGGGCAAACGTTGTGAAAAACAATCTCATATGGGCTTGAAGCGCTAAAAACTGTAATGTTTGAGCTGAAATGACAGCTTTGCATCAGATGTGCTGCCGGCGTCAAAATAAGACTTTTTCCAGCATGGAAACACTATTTTACATTAGAAGAAGCATTTTGCAGAGTTTTCCCGTGTGTTTCTGTCATCTGCAGTACCTGGCACTTTCAGGGCAAACGTTGTGAAAAACAATCTCATATGGGCTGGAAGCGCTAAAACTGTAATGTTTGAGCTGAAATGACAGCTTTGCATCAGATGTGCTGCCGGCGTCAAAATAAGACTTTTTCCAGCATGGAAACACTATTTTACATTAGAAGAAGCATTTTGCAGAGTTTTCCCGTGTGTTTCTGTCATCTGCAGTACCTGGCACTTTCAGGGCAAACGTTGTGAAAAACAATCTCATATGGGCTGGAAGCGCTAAAACTGTAATGTTTGAGCTGAAATGACAGCTTTGCATCAGATGTGCTGCCGGCGTCAAAATAAGACTTTTTCCAGCATGGAAACACTATTTTACATTAGAAGAAGCATTTTGCAGAGTTTTCCCGTGTGTTTCTGTCATCTGCAGTACCTGGCACTTTCAGGGCAAACGTTGTGAAAAACACTCTCAAATTGGCATGAACGGTCAAATTTTACTGTTAGAGCTGAAATGAACGGTGTGTCTAAAATATGTTGCTGGCGTCAAAATAAGACTTTTTCCAGCATGGAAACACTATTTTACATTAGAAGAAGAATTTTGCAGAGTTTTCCCGTGTGTTTCTGTCATCTGCAGTACCTGGCACTTTCAGGGCAAACGTTGTGAAAAACACTCTCATATGGGCTGGAAGCGCTAAAACTGTAATGTTTGAGCTGAAATGACAGCTTTGCATCATATGTGCTGCCGGCGTCAAAATAAGACTTTTTCCAGCATGGAAACACTATTTTACATTAGAAGAAGCATTTTGCAGAGTTTTCCCGTGTGTTTCTGTCATCTGCAGTACCTGTCACTTTCAGGGGCAAACGTTGTGAAAAACACTCTCAAATGGCCAGGAACGGTCAAATTTTACCGTTTGAGCTGAAATGACAGCTTTGCATCATATGTGCTGCCGGCGTCAAAATAAGACTTTTTCCAGCATGGAAACACTATTTTACATTAGAAGAAGCATTTTGCAGAGTTTTCCCGTGTGTTTCTGTCATCTGCAGTACCTGGCACTTTCAGGGCAAACGTTGTGAAAAACAATCTCATATGGGCTGGAAGCGCTAAAACTGTAATGTTTGAGCTGAAATGACAGCTTTGCATCAGATGTGCTGCCGGCGTCAAAATAAGACTTTTTCCAGCATGGAAACACTATTTTACATTAGAAGAAGCATTTTGCAGAGTTTTCCCGTGTGTTTCTGTCATCTGCAGTACCTGGCACTTTCAGGGCAAACGTTGTGAAAAACACTCTCAAATTGAACGGTCAAATTTTACCGTTTGAGCTGAAATGACATCTTTGCATCAGATGTGCTGCCGGCGTCAAAATAAGACTTTTTCCAGCATGGAAACACTATTTTACATTAGAAGAAGCATTTTGCAGAGTTTTCCCGTGTGTTTCTGTCATCTGCAGTACCTGTCACTTTCAGGGCAAACGTTGTGAAAAAACACTCTCAAATGGCCAGGAACGGTCAAATTTTACCGTTTGAGCTGAAATGACAGCTTTGCATCATATGTGCTGCCGGCGTCAAAATAAGACTTTTTCCAGCATGGAAACACTATTTTACATTAGAAGAAGCATTTTGCAGAGTTTTCCCGTGTGTTTCTGTCATCTGCAGTACCTGGCACTTTCAGGGCAAACGTTGTGAAAAACAATCTCATATGGGCTGGAAGCGCTAAAACTGTAATGTTTGAGCTGAAATGACAGCTTTGCATCAGATGTGCTGCCGGCGTCAAAATAAGACTTTTTCCAGCATGGAAACACTATTTTACATTAGAAGAAGCATTTTGCAGAGTTTTCCCGTGTGTTTCTGTCATCTGCAGTACCTGGCACTTTCAGGGCAAACGTTGTGAAAAACACTCTCAAATTGAACGGTCAAATTTTACCGTTTGAGCTGAAATGACATCTTTGCATCAGATGTGCTGCCGGCGTCAAAATAAGACTTTTTCCAGCATGGAAACACTATTTTACATTAGAAGAAGCATTTTGCAGAGTTTTCCCGTGTGTTTCTGTCATCTGCAGTACCTGGCACTTTCAGGGCAAACGTTGTGAAAAACACTCTCAAATTGAACGGTCAAATTTTACCGTTTGAGCTGAAATGACATCTTTGCATCAGATGTGCTGCCGGCGTCAAAATAAGACTTTTTCCAGCATGGAAACACTATTTTACATTAGAAGAAGCATTTTGCAGAGTTTTCCCGTGTGTTTCTGTCATCTGCAGTACCTGGCACTTTCAGGGCAAACGTTGTGAAAAACACTCTCAAATTGGCATGAACGGTCAAATTTTACCGTTTGAGCTGAAATGACATCTTTGCATCAGATGTGCTGCCGGCGTCAAAATAAGACTTTTTCCAGCATGGAAACACTATTTTACATTAGAAGAAGCATTTTGCAGAGTTTTCCCGTGTGTTTCTGTCATCTGCAGTACCTGGCACTTTCAGGGCAAACGTTGTGAAAAACACTCTCATATGGGCTGGAAGCGCTAAAACTGTAATGTTTGAGCTGAAATGACAGCTTTGCATCAGATGTGCTGCCGGCGTCAAAATAAGACTTTTTCCAGCATGGAAACACTATTTTACATTAGAAGAAGAATTTGGCAGAGTTTTCCCGTGTGTTTCTGTCATCTGCAGTACCTGGCACTTTCAGGGCAAACGTTGTGAAAAACAATCTCATATGGGCTGGAAGCGCTAAAACTGTAATGTTTGAGCTGAAATGACAGCTTTGCATCAGATGTGCTGCCGGCGTCAAAATAAGACTTTTTCCAGCATGGAAACACTATTTTACATTAGAAGAAGCATTTTGCAGAGTTTTCCCGTGTGTTTCTGTCATCTGCAGTACCTGGCACTTTCAGGGCAAACGTTGTGAAAAACACTCTCAAATTGGCATGAACGGTCAAATTTTACCGTTAGAGCTGAAATGACAGCTTTGCATCATATGTGCTGCCGGCGTCAAAATAAGACTTTTTCCAGCATGGAAACACTATTTTACATTAGAAGAAGCATTTTGCAGAGTTTTCCCGTGTGTTTCTGTCATCTGCAGTACCTGGCACTTTCAGGGCAAACGTTGTGAAAAACAATCTCATATGGGCTGGAAGCGCTAAAACTGTAATGTTTGAGCTGAAATGACAGCTTTGCATCAGATGTGCTGCCGGCGTCAAAATAAGACTTTTTCCAGCATGGAAACACTATTTTACATTAGAAGAAGCATTTTGCAGAGTTTTCCCGTGTGTTTTCTGTCATCTGCAGTACCTGGCACTTTCAGGGCAAACGTTGTGAAAAACACTCTCAAATTGAACGGTCAAATTTTACCGTTTGAGCTGAAATGACATCTTTGCATCAGATGTGCTGCCGGCGTCAAAATAAGACTTTTTCCAGCATGGAAACACTATTTTACATTAGAAGAAGCATTTTGCAGAGTTTTCCCGTGTGTTTCTGTCATCTGCAGTACCTGGCACTTTCAGGGCAAACGTTGTGAAAAACACTCTCAAATTGAACGGTCAAATTTTACCGTTTGAGCTGAAATGACATCTTTGCATCAGATGTGCTGCCGGCGTCAAAATAAGACTTTTTCCAGCATGGAAACACTATTTTACATTAGAAGAAGCATTTTGCAGAGTTTTCCCGTGTGTTTCTGTCATCTGCAGTACCTGGCACTTTCAGGGCAAACGTTGTGAAAAACACTCTCAAATTGGCATGAACGGTCAAATTTTACCGTTTGAGCTGAAATGACATCTTTGCATCAGATGTGCTGCCGGCGTCAAAATAAGACTTTTTCCAGCATGGAAACACTATTTTACATTAGAAGAAGCATTTTGCAGAGTTTTCCCGTGTGTTTCTGTCATCTGCAGTACCTGGCACTTTCAGGGCAAACGTTGTGAAAAACACTCTCATATGGGCTGGAAGCGCTAAAACTGTAATGTTTGAGCTGAAATGACAGCTTTGCATCAGATGTGCTGCCGGCGTCAAAATAAGACTTTTTCCAGCATGGAAACACTATTTTACATTAGAAGAAGAATTTGGCAGAGTTTTCCCGTGTGTTTCTGTCATCTGCAGTACCTGGCACTTTCAGGGCAAACGTTGTGAAAAACACTCTCATATGGGCTGGAAGCGCTAAAACTGTAATGTTTGAGCTGAAATGACAGCTTTGCATCAGATGTGCTGCCGGCGTCAAAATAAGACTTTTTCCAGCATGGAAACACTATTTTACATTAGAAGAAGCATTTTGCAGAGTTTTCCCGTGTGTTTCTGTCATCTGCAGTACCTGGCACTTTCAGGGCAAACGTTGTGAAAAACACTCTCAAATTGAACGGTCAAATTTTACCGTTTGAGCTGAAATGACAGCTTTGCATCAGATGTGCTGCCGGCGTCAAAATAAGACTTTTTCCAGCATGGAAACACTATTTTACATTAGAAGAAGCATTTTGCAGAGTTTTCCCGTGTGTTTCTGTCATCTGCAGTACCTGTCACTTTCAGGGCAAACGTTGTGAAAAACACTCTCAAATGGCCAGGAACGGTCAAATTTTACCGTTTGAGCTGAAATGACAGCTTTGCATCATATGTGCTGCCGGCGTCAAAATAAGACTTTTTCCAGCATGGAAACACTATTTTACATTAGAAGAAGCATTTTGCAGAGTTTTCCCGTGTGTTTCTGTCATCTGCAGTACCTGGCACTTTCAGGGCAAACGTTGTGAAAAACACTCTCAAATTGGCATGAACGGTCAAATTTTACCGTTAGAGCTGAAATGACAGCTTTGCATCATATGTGCTGCCGGCGTCAAAATAAGACTTTTTCCAGCATGGAAACACTATTTTACATTAGAAGAAGCATTTTGCAGAGTTTTCCCGTGTGTTTCTGTCATCTGCAGTACCTGGCACTTTCAGGGCAAACGTTGTGGAAAAACAATCTCATATGGGCTGGAAGCGCTAAAACTGTAATGTTTGAGCTGAAATGACAGCTTTGCATCAGATGTGCTGCCGGCGTCAAAATAAGACTTTTTCCAGCATGGAAACACTATTTTACATTAGAAGAAGCATTTTGCAGAGTTTTCCCGTGTGTTTCTGTCATCTGCAGTACCTGGCACTTTCAGGGCAAACGTTGTGAAAAACAATCTCATATGGGCTGGAAGCGCTAAAACTGTAATGTTTGAGCTGAAATGACAGCTTTGCATCAGATGTGCTGCCGGCGTCAAAATAAGACTTTTTCCAGCATGGAAACACTATTTTACATTAGAAGAAGCATTTTGCAGAGTTTTCCCGTGTGTTTCTGTCATCTGCAGTACCTGGCACTTTCAGGGCAAACGTTGTGAAAAACACTCTCAAATTGAACGGTCAAATTTTACCGTTTGAGCTGAAATGACATCTTTGCATCAGATGTGCTGCCGGCGTCAAAATAAGACTTTTTCCAGCATGGAAACACTATTTTACATTAGAAGAAGCATTTTGCAGAGTTTTCCCGTGTGTTTCTGTCATCTGCAGTACCTGGCACTTTCAGGGCAAACGTTGTGAAAAACACTCTCAAATTGGCATGAACGGTCAAATTTTACCGTTTGAGCTGAAATGACATCTTTGCATCAGATGTGCTGCCGGCGTCAAAATAAGACTTTTTCCAGCATGGAAACACTATTTTACATTAGAAGAAGCATTTTGCAGAGTTTTCCCGTGTGTTTCTGTCATCTGCAGTACCTGGCACTTTCAGGGCAAACGTTGTGAAAAACACTCTCATATGGGCTGGAAGCGCTAAAACTGTAATGTTTGAGCTGAAATGACAGCTTTGCATCAGATGTGCTGCCGGCGTCAAAATAAGACTTTTTCCAGCATGGAAACACTATTTTACATTAGAAGAAGAATTTGGCAGAGTTTTCCCGTGTGTTTCTGTCATCTGCAGTACCTGGCACTTTCAGGGCAAACGTTGTGAAAAACACTCTCAAATTGGCATGAACGGTCAAATTTTACTGTTAGAGCTGAAATGAACGGTGTGTCTAAAATATGTTGCCGGCGTCAAAATAAGACTTTTTCCAGCATGGAAACACTATTTTACATTAGAAGAAGCATTTTGCAGAGTTTTCCCGTGTGTTTCTGTCATCTGCAGTACCTGGCACTTTCAGGGCAAACGTTGTGGAAAAACACTCTCAAATTGGCATGAACGGTCAAATTTTACTGTTAGAGCTGAAATGAACGGTGTGTCTAAAATATGTTGCCGGCGTCAAAATAAGACTTTTTCCAGCATGGAAACACTATTTTACATTAGAAGAAGCATTTTGCAGAGTTTTCCCGTGTGTTTCTGTCATCTGCAGTACCTGGCACTTTCAGGGCAAACGTTGTGAAAAACACTCTCAAATTGGCATGAACGGTCAAATTTTACTGTTAGAGCTGAAATGAACGGTGTGTCTAAAATATGTTGCTGGCGTCAAAATAAGACTTTTTCCAGCATGGAAACACTATTTTACATTAGAAGAAGAATTTTGCAGAGTTTTCCCGTGTGTTTCTGTCATCTGCAGTACCTGGCACTTTCAGGGCAAACGTTGTGAAAAACACTCTCATATGGGCTGGAAGCGCTAAAACTGTAATGTTTGAGCTGAAATGACAGCTTTGCATCATATGTGCTGCCGGCGTCAAAATAAGACTTTTTCCAGCATGGAAACACTATTTTACATTAGAAGAAGCATTTTGCAGAGTTTTCCCGTGTGTTTCTGTCATCTGCAGTACCTGTCACTTTCAGGGCAAACGTTGTGAAAAACACTCTCAAATGGCCAGGAACGGTCAAATTTTACCGTTTGAGCTGAAATGACAGCTTTGCATCATATGTGCTGCCGGCGTCAAAATAAGACTTTTTCCAGCATGGAAGCACTATTTTACATTAGAAGAAGCATTTTGCAGAGTTTTCCCGTGTGTTTCTGTCATCTGCAGTACCTGGCACTTTCAGGGCAAACGTTGTGAAAAACAATCTCATATGGGCTGGAAGCGCTAAAACTGTAATGTTTGAGCTGAAATGACAGCTTTGCATCAGATGTGCTGCCGGCGTCAAAATAAGACTTTTTCCAGCATGGAAACACTATTTTACATTAGAAGAAGCATTTTGCAGAGTTTTCCCGTGTGTTTCTGTCATCTGCAGTACCTGGCACTTTCAGGGCAAACGTTGTGAAAAACACTCTCAAATTGAACGGTCAAATTTTACCGTTTGAGCTGAAATGACATCTTTGCATCAGATGTGCTGCCGGCGTCAAAATAAGACTTTTTCCAGCATGGAAACACTATTTTACATTAGAAGAAGCATTTTGCAGAGTTTTCCCGTGTGTTTCTGTCATCTGCAGTACCTGGCACTTTCAGGGCAAACGTTGTGAAAAACACTCTCATATGGGCTGGAAGCGCTAAAACTGTAATGCTTGAGCTGAAATGACAGCTTTGCATCAGATGTGCTGCCGGCGTCAAAATAAGACTTTTTCCAGCATGGAAACACTATTTTACATTAGAAGAAGAATTTGGCAGAGTTTTCCCGTGTGTTTCTGTCATCTGCAGTACCTGGCACTTTCAGGGCAAACGTTGTGAAAAACACTCTCAAATTGGCATGAACGGTCAAATTTTACTGTTAGAGCTGAAATGAACGGTGTGTCTAAAATATGTTGCCGGCGTCAAAATAAGACTTTTTCCAGCATGGAAACACTATTTTACATTAGAAGAAGCATTTTGCAGAGTTTTCCCGTGTGTTTCTGTCATCTGCAGTACCTGGCACTTTCAGGGCAAACGTTGTGAAAAACACTCTCAAATTGGCATGAACGGTCAAATTTTACTGTTAGAGCTGAAATGAACGGTGTGTCTAAAATATGTTGCCGGCGTCAAAATAAGACTTTTTCCAGCATGGAAACACTATTTTACATTAGAAGAAGCATTTTGCAGAGTTTTCCCGTGTGTTTCTGTCATCTGCAGTACCTGGCACTTTCAGGGCAAACGTTGTGAAAAACACTCTCAAATTGAACGGTCAAATTTTACCGTTTGAGCTGAAATGACATCTTTGCATCAGATGTGCTGCCGGCGTCAAAATAAGACTTTTTCCAGCATGGAAACACTATTTTACATTAGAAGAAGCATTTTGCAGAGTTTTCCCGTGTGTTTCTGTCATCTGCAGTACCTGGCACTTTCAGGGCAAACGTTGTGAAAAACACTCTCATATGGGCTGGAAGCGCTAAAACTGTAATGTTTGAGCTGAAATGACAGCTTTGCATCAGATGTGCTGCCGGCGTCAAAATAAGACTTTTTCCAGCATGGAAACACTATTTTACATTAGAAGAAGCATTTTGCAGAGTTTTCCCGTGTGTTTCTGTCATCTGCAGTACCTGGCACTTTCAGGGCAAACGTTGTGAAAAACAATCTCATATGGGCTGGAAGCGCTAAAACTGTAATGTTTGAGCTGAAATGACAGCTTTGCATCATATGTGCTGCCGGCGTCAAAATAAGACTTTTTCCAGCATGGAAACACTATTTTACATTAGAAGAAGCATTTTGCAGAGTTTTCCCGTGTGTTTCTGTCATCTGCAGTACCTGGCACTTTCAGGGCAAACGTTGTGAAAAACAATCTCATATGGGCTGGAAGCGCTAAAACTGTAATGTTTGAGCTGAAATGACAGCTTTGCATCAGATGTGCTGCCGGCGTCAAAATAAGACTTTTTCCAGCATGGAAACACTATTTTACATTAGAAGAAGCATTTTGCAGAGTTTTCCCGTGTGTTTCTGTCATCTGCAGTACCTGGCACTTTCAGGGCAAACGTTGTGAAAAACACTCTCAAATTGAACGGTCAAATTTTACCGTTTGAGCTGAAATGACAGCTTTGCATCATATGTGCTGCCGGCGTCAAAATAAGACTTTTTCCAGCATGGAAACACTATTTTACATTAGAAGAAGCATTTTGCAGAGTTTTCCCGTGTGTTTCTGTCATCTGCAGTACCTGGCACTTTCAGGGCAAACGTTGTGAAAAACAATCTCATATGGGCTTGAAGCGCTAAAACTGTAATGTTTGAGCTGAAATGACAGCTTTGCATCAGATGTGCTGCCGGCGTCAAAATAAGACTTTTTCCAGCATGGAAACACTATTTTACATTAGAAGAAGCATTTTGCAGAGTTTTCCCGTGTGTTTCTGTCATCTGCAGTACCTGGCACTTTCAGGGCAAACGTTGTGAAAAACACTCTCAAATTGGCATGAACGGTCAAATTTTACTGTTAGAGCTGAAATGAACGGTGTGTCTAAAATATGTTGCCGGCGTCAAAATAAGACTTTTTCCAGCATGGAAACACTATTTTACATTAGAAGAAGCATTTTGCAGAGTTTTCCCGTGTGTTTCTGTCATCTGCAGTACCTGGCACTTTCAGGGCAAACGTTGTGAAAAACACTCTCAAATTGGCATGAACGGTCAAATTTTACTGTTAGAGCTGAAATGAACGGTGTGTCTAAAATATGTTGCTGGCGTCAAAATAAGACTTTTTCCAGCATGGAAACACTATTTTACATTAGAAGAAGAATTTTGCAGAGTTTTCCCGTGTGTTTCTGTCATCTGCAGTACCTGGCACTTTCAGGGCAAACGTTGTGAAAAACACTCTCATATGGGCTGGAAGCGCTAAAACTGTAATGTTTGAGCTGAAATGACAGCTTTGCATCATATGTGCTGCCGGCGTCAAAATAAGACTTTTTCCAGCATGGAAACACTATTTTACATTAGAAGAAGCATTTTGCAGAGTTTTCCCGTGTGTTTCTGTCATCTGCAGTACCTGTCACTTTCAGGGCAAACGTTGTGAAAAACACTCTCAAATGGCCAGGAACGGTCAAATTTTACCGTTTGAGCTGAAATGACAGCTTTGCATCAGATGTGCTGCCGGCGTCAAAATAAGACTTTTTCCAGCATGGAAACACTATTTTACATTAGAAGAAGCATTTTGCAGAGTTTTCCCGTGTGTTTCTGTCATCTGCAGTACCTGGCACTTTCAGGGCAAACGTTGTGAAAAACAATCTCATATGGGCTGGAAGCGCTAAAACTGTAATGTTTGAGCTGAAATGACAGCTTTGCATCAGATGTGCTGCCGGCGTCAAAATAAGACTTTTTCCAGCATGGAAACACTATTTTACATTAGAAGAAGCATTTTGCAGAGTTTTCCCGTGTGTTTCTGTCATCTGCAGTACCTGTCACTTTCAGGGCAAACGTTGTGAAAAACACTCTCAAATGGCCAGGAACGGTCAAATTTTACCGTTTGAGCTGAAATGACAGCTTTGCATCATATGTGCTGCCGGCGTCAAAATAAGACTTTTTCCAGCATGGAAACACTATTTTACATTAGAAGAAGCATTTTGCAGAGTTTTCCCGTGTGTTTCTGTCATCTGCAGTACCTGGCACTTTCAGGGCAAACGTTGTGAAAAACACTCTCAAATTGGCATGAACGGTCAAATTTTACTGTTAGAGCTGAAATGAACGGTGTGTCTAAAATATGTTGCCGGCGTCAAAATAAGACTTTTTCCAGCATGGAAACACTATTTTACATTAGAAGAAGCATTTTGCAGAGTTTTCCCGTGTGTTTCTGTCATCTGCAGTACCTGGCACTTTCAGGGCAAACGTTGTGAAAAACACTCTCAAATTGGCATGAACGGTCAAATTTTACCGTTAGAGCTGAAATGACAGCTTTGCATCATATGTGCTGCCGGCGTCAAAATAAGACTTTTTCCAGCATGGAAACACTATTTTACATTAGAAGAAGCATTTTGCAGAGTTTTCCCGTGTGTTTCTGTCATCTGCAGTACCTGGCACTTTCAGGGCAAACGTTGTGAAAAACAATCTCATATGGGCTGGAAGCGCTAAAACTGTAATGTTTGAGCTGAAATGACAGCTTTGCATCAGATGTGCTGCCGGCGTCAAAATAAGACTTTTTCCAGCATGGAAACACTATTTTACATTAGAAGAAGCATTTTGCAGAGTTTTCCCGTGTGTTTCTGTCATCTGCAGTACCTGGCACTTTCAGGGCAAACGTTGTGAAAAACACTCTCAAATTGGCATGAACGGTCAAATTTTACCGTTAGAGCTGAAATGACAGCTTTGCATCATATGTGCTGCCGGCGTCAAAATAAGACTTTTTCCAGCATGGAAACACTATTTTACATTAGAAGAAGCATTTTGCAGAGTTTTCCCGTGTGTTTCTGTCATCTGCAGTACCTGGCACTTTCAGGGCAAACGTTGTGAAAAACACTCTCAAATTGGCATGAACGGTCAAATTTTACCGTTTGAGCTGAAATGACAGCTTTGCATCAGATGTGCTGCCGGCGTCAAAATAAGACTTTTTCCAGCATGGAAACACTATTTTACATTAGAAGAAGAATTTGGCAGAGTTTTCCCGTGTGTTTCTGTCATCTGCAGTACCTGGCACTTTCAGGGCAAACGTTGTGAAAAACACTCTCAAATTGGCATGAACGGTCAAATTTTACTGTTAGAGCTGAAATGAACGGTGTGTCTAAAATATGTTGCCGGCGTCAAAATAAGACTTTTTCCAGCATGGAAACACTATTTTACATTAGAAGAAGCATTTTGCAGAGTTTTCCCGTGTGTTTCTGTCATCTGCAGTA
Source organism: Toxotes jaculatrix (assembly GCF_017976425.1). Classification (NCBI taxonomy): domain Eukaryota; kingdom Metazoa; phylum Chordata; class Actinopteri; family Toxotidae; genus Toxotes; species Toxotes jaculatrix. The sequence goes on from NW_024469770.1 coordinate 16,550, forward strand.
CCTGGCACTTTCAGGGCAAACGTTGTGAAAAACACTCTCAAATTGGCATGAACGGTCAAATTTTACCGTTTGAGCTGAAATGACAGCTTTGCATCATATGTGCTGCCGGCGTCAAAATAAGACTTTTTCCAGCATGGAAACACTATTTTACATTAGAAGAAGAATTTGGCAGAGTTTTCCCGTGTGTTTCTGTCATCTGCAGTACCTGGCACTTTCAGGGCAAACGTTGTGAAAAACACTCTCAAATTGGCATGAACGGTCAAATTTTACTGTTAGAGCTGAAATGAACGGTGTGTCTAAAATATGTTGCCGGCGTCAAAATAAGACTTTTTCCAGCATGGAAACACTATTTTACATTAGAAGAAGCATTTTGCAGAGTTTTCCCGTGTGTTTCTGTCATCTGCAGTACCTGGCACTTTCAGGGCAAACGTTGTGAAAAACACTCTCATATGGGCTGGAAGCGCTAAAACTGTAATGTTTGAGCTGAAATGACAGCTTTGCATCATATGTGCTGCCGGCGTCAAAATAAGACTTTTTCCAGCATGGAAACACTATTTTACATTAGAAGAAGCATTTTGCAGAGTTTTCCCGTGTGTTTCTTTCATCTGCAGTCAAATTTGACCGTTCCTGGCCATATGAGACTGTTTTACACAACGTTTTCCCTGAAAGTGCCAGGTACTGCAGATGACAGAAACACACGGGAAAACTCTGCCAAATTCTTCTTCTAATGTAAAATAGTGTTTCCATGCTGGAAAAAGTCTTATTTTGACGCCGGCAACATATTTTAGACACACCGTTCATTTCAGCTCTAACAGTAAAATTTGACCGTTCATGCCAATTTGAGAGTGTCTTTCACAACGTTTGCCCTGAAAGTGCCAGGTACTGCAGATGACAGAAACACACGGGAAAACTCTGCAAAATGCTTCTTCTAATGTAAAACAGTGTTTCCATGCTGGAAAAAGTCTTATTTTGACGCCAGCAACATATTTTATACACATCTTTCATTTCAGCTCTAGCGTTAGAATTTTACCGTTCCAGATCTTCTTTTTCCCAGCGTCTGCCCTGAAAATTTCACATACTGGGGATCACACAAACATACGGGAAAATTCTGCAAAATGCTTCTTCTAATGTAAAATACTGTTTCCATCCTGAAAAACTCTAATTTTGACACCAGCAGCAACAGGACCGGACTGGGACAAATAACGGCCCTGGTTAGACCGGCCCCTCATAATTAGCGGTGCACAACAGACTAATTTAGTCTCGTCTTGGCCCAGAGGAAACCATGTCGCAACATTTAAAGGAAAAATCCCAGCTCACAAAAACCACCAGCAAACTCGCAGTAACTACACATTCAATGGTTTATTTAAAATGCTTCTTGCGCACAAGGTCAGGTGCATGTTGGCTGACAGTCCACCTGGAAGTGGAGAGAGGAGAGCCCCCAGTAAATGACAGCTTCAGATATTTGGAATAGATTTCAGAAATATTATAACACTCTCTCTTCTCTCTCCTCAACTGCTACCTCAAAAGCCTGGCTTGACTAGACAGGAAGAGAGGGACAGATTATTACAATTTATTAAGTGATAAATAGAAAACCTAAAAGAAACAAATTAAAAATACATTTGGAACTACCTGGAAAAACTGTGCAACTATCTAAACCATCAAAACATGTAGTATCTTTAGGTTACATTTTTATTTTTTGATAAGAATCTGAAAAATCTTATACTAACTGCATTGATATTGTAAAAAAAAAAACACACACACACACGGAACGAAAACAAAACACAATTTAAGGCAACTGCTGCGACAGGAAATAAGAACATTATTCATTGCTCTCCATTCTCATGTAATTCTACACGTTTCACGTAGGTCACCTGATTTGGCTTCAGAACGGCGAATTTCGCCGAAAGGTGAGCGAGTTTCATGCCTGTCCATCACCTAAAAGTCCCGGTATTATCTTAACATTACTACCTGCTTACCCGCTGCGCCTGTGCTACACTTCCCTGGTCACTCTGTCCCTCGGGTTCCCTGTCAACAGCCTCTGGCTGCTCCTCTCCCTGGAGGCTACAGCAGCCCCTCCAGAGATTATGTCTTTTATTTTAGTACATTTTGCAGCTTCTATAGCGAGATTATTTTTAATCTTTTAGCCCGCAACCTCTCCGCACCTCCTTTCTTCCGCTTCTCCATGTTTCCACGCTCAACACTAAACTGGCCGGGATCAGTGCATAGAAAGGGGTGGGGCCGCTCTCGTAAACTACTATATCCTGATTGGTTTAGTCCACTGTCTATATTGAAGATATATTGCCACACCCTCTAAACCCAGTCTCTAAGTCTAAAAAACAAAAACAAAAACAAAAAAACAAACAAACAGCATCGGCCCGAGGACTGTCGGCCCACCGGGAAAATGCCCGGTATGCCAGATTACCAGTCCAGGCCTGAGCAGCAAATTTCACACTCACCTTTCGTTGCAGCTCTAACGATCCCGTTCTAGCGTTTTCTACCCATGTGGACATCATTTTCACCAAGCCTTCCTTGAAAATACCACATTGCAGTTAAAGGAAACACAGAGGAAAACTCACTTTCGTTGTCGGCTATGGCTACCGCTACATCTGGACAAAAAAAGGAGGCTAGTGAAAAAAAAAGAAAAGCAGTGCTCATACTTCGCTATGATTGGTTGGTCACGTTCAAAGGAAGAGCGACGTTAGCTGCCCGGAGAAAAAAACAAAAGTAGCTGGTACACCTGGACTAAAAAAGCGAGGTTAGTGAAAAAAAAAAACAGCACTTCTCATACTTCGCCATGATTGGTTGGTCACGTTCAAAGGATGCGCGAAGCCCAGATTTAAAAAAAAAAAAACTTCTCATGCATCTGTGCGCACGCATAGAGCTGCAATTAATAGAATGTGCATTATAGATGATAATACCATCTCTCTCCTCTGGCAGATCCTCAACATGTTTTAATCCTTCACGATCTAATACACTGTAACAAATTTCTGTTATTTCCCGAAGAACCCGATCCATCAAGTCAATAAAGTGTAAGTAACACGTTATTAGCCTACAAAATTCAAATGTTATTCAAACGATAACTTCATACAATATAATTTGTCTGTATATCAGACTGGTTTTACACGTTTAATTTAAAGAATATGCATGTTGCCAACAGACAGAAGCAGGCAATAGAGCGGTGTAGAGGAAGCTGCAAAACCAGCATTTTGGTAAGTATAATGATTCTTTATTTTTGATAGTGACGGTATTATCACGTTATTTTATTTATCTTAGTCGCGTTTTATACGGAATATACGGGTTGTGGGACGCAGACTGCACTGTTTTTGCAAACGTTAGCTAGCGAAAAACTGGTTAAGTTAAGCTAACGCTAGCTGCCTGCATTAGCCCTGTCACCTTCAGGACAGAGCGATTGCCAACACATTATCTAAAACCCTCCAGGTTTAGAAAACTGTTGGAGCGACAGCCCATTGTTTATAGTTGTCAAGTTACACGTTACACGTTAGTATGACATTGCAGAGGTACTAAGTCAGGGCGGTTTTCCTCTGTTTTGCAAGCTCAACATGGCAGTTTATGCTGCAGTTACAGTAGCACACACGCTTTAAACACTGTGTGAGCTTGAGCTTGGGTAATATTTAACATTGACTCATTAGCTCAGCAGCCACTGTGGCTCTGAGTTTTTATTGGGTTTAATTTGAACTGGAAGAGGGTTGTTGCTAAGAATCTGATATATCCCTGCTCTTAAGTTCAAAATTGTGTCTATTAAAAAGTAAGGTTTTGCTGTCAAACATCAGTCATCTGCATGTGAAAGCGAGAGAGAAAAGATAGACATTGAATTGAGTACAAATTTAACTAAAGATGTCATAACTTGAATTGTGATTAAGAATTAAATTGTTGACATCTGAAACTGAAGTTATATATAATTAATGTGCCAATATCAGCTATTCTTATTGCATGGAAGTCCAATCAAGCAATCAGTCATTTCTTACAGCTCCACCAAGTGAATCAGTCTGGAGTGGGACCTTGGAGGAATCCATCTGGGCAGAGATAGTTATACCTGATATTGGGTAAGATTATGTTATAGAAAAAAGGCACAATTAACATTGGCTAAGCAGTTAAATTGTTCAACCTCATCAGTAACCAGCCTAATTAAGCATGCATATTTTGCTGTTGAACTGTCCCCTTGCTACAGGTGCAGAGGAAAACCCTGGGCGGTGAGCGTTACTGCAGAAGGCACAGTGATCATCACCACACATTTGTGAAGACAATTTTCAGGTAAAAATTTGTCTGTTACATTTATATTGCTGAAAATGTTTTCTTGTGTGAGATTTTAAAATTTAACATAGTTGAGATTCAGTACAACATCTGTGCTAATATAGCACCTCAGGGAACTCATACAAGTTAAGTTTACTATTCTTGCTGTACTAAGTGGATAGCAAAATACTAGTCCATCGTCTTAGGTAGTGTATTTTTTAGTCTGTTGCAAAACTAGAGATTAATATGAATTAGTTTAATCTATGGATATGTTCATGTGGAAGGGCAACAGGAAAAGCAACAGAAAGAATATCTAAAAATGCCAAAAGAACAATAATAAAGCAAATGTTTATTTATGTTTAGGTGATGTCTCCTGCCAATGAGCTGGATGCGTAGCATTGAGGGACAAGTGGTTGTGGATCCACACCAGAAAATTGTGGCTGGAATGGCAGTGTTTTTCTCATGCTATTGCGTCTTCAATCTGGTGTACCAAGAGGAGGCCTCGTGCACACTTGAATTCATCCAAAGGTAAGTGCTTCAAAGGGGATGCCAGTGGATTATTATTTAGTTGCATTTTTCATTATGAATAACATATGGTGTAATTTTTATTAAATTCCCTGCATTTCCATTGTATTGCATTGCAAAGCTTCTTTCTGTTTTAGCTTGCATGGATGGAACATCTGCAATTAATGCAAATTTTTGTTTTGAAGTTTTGCATATTTGGAAAAATGTTAAGCTATTCTCCAAAACTTGATGGGTTCTGCTGTCTCTTCAAACAGTGTATTTCATTAAATGTCTTTTTCTCTGATTTTGTGACTTTAGATGCTTCATCAGGATCAACCCAACCTCTGGCACAAAGATGACCAAGTGGATCAGTCCAGGAAGTGGGAAGGTGCATGAGAAGAGTAACAACAGTGTCAGCCCTCATGTCTCTGCACATCTCAAAAGATTAACGGACTATGAATGGCTTTGACTCTGTTGCAAGGAAAATGGCACATGGTATTTCTTTAATAAAAGTGGTTTCAAAATAAGCTTTTACAAGTTACATGTTTGACGTTGCTACACATTTGAGTTGACCATGAATGACTATGCTGCAATGGTCTTGTGCAGTCTGTCCTGGGTTTATGCTTTCCATGCACATGCTTATTGGCTAATAAAAAGGAAAGTTACCTTAAGTTTAATACATTTCATACACATCTGGTGTGCAATCACACACCACACTGTATTGAATATAATTGCATAATATAATAAACACTGTATTGAGTCCTAATAAATGTTTTTTCATCATTTTTTTATTTAACAGCTCAAGATAATCTAAAGTAGTGTTGATATATTTTGGATTATCAGCAGCCACAGCGTGCCTAATTTGCTAAATGTGAAAAAAATTAACTGTGAACCCATTCTACAGTAAGATACTGAATTATGAATAAGTAACAGCTATTTATTGGCAACATTAGTTGCCAGGGAACTCATGTAATATGAATGGAATACATGATAATATTGTAAACAAATATACAATTAATGTTTGTTTTTAATATAAAACAACAATACATTGCTGTAATTTATACACAGCAAAAAACTGTGAAACGTGTCCAGTAAATTACTGTAATTATTTTTACAGTAATTAACGTAAGTACAGTGTATCGCCCTATCCTACACCGTGTAGGATATGACGTTATTAGATCTATAGGGCACATTCTATTAATTTGCAGCTCTATGCGTGCGCACAGATGCATGAGAAGTAGTTTTTTCCTCTGGGCAACTAACATCGCGCTTCCTTTGAACGTGACCAACCAATCATGGCGAAATACGAGCAGTGCTGTGTTTTTTTTTTCCACTAGCCTCGCTTTTTTAGTCCAGGTGTAGCGGCTAGTGTTGTTTTGTTTCCTTGGCAACTAAGGTCGCTCTTCCTTTGAACGTAACCAACCAATCCTGGCCAAGTATGAGCAGTGCTGTTTTTTTTTTCACTAACCTCGCTTTATTAGTCCAGATGTACCGGGTAGCCATAGCTAACAACGAAAGTGAGTTTCCCTCTGTGTTTCCCTCATCTACAATGTGGTATTTTCAAGGAAGGCTTTGTGAAAAAGATGTTCAGATGGGATTAAAACGCTACAACTGGATCGTTAGAACTGAAATGAAAGGTGAGTGTGAAACTTGCTGCTGGTGTCAAAATAAGAGTTTTTTCATCATGGAAACACTATTTTAAATTAGAAGAAGCATCTTCCAGAGTTTTCCAGTGTGTTTGTGTGATCTGCAGTATGGCATTTTCAGGACAAGCTTTGTGAAAAAGACGTTCATATGGATTGAAATCGCTATAACTGTAATGCGAAGTCAGTTAAAGCTGATTTTTTTTTCTTTACTGACCTAGCTTTTTTAGTCAAGCTGTAGCTGATAGCCATGGCCGACAACGAAAGTGAGTTTTCCACTGTGTTTCCCTCATCTGCAATTTGGTATTTTCAGGGATGGCTTTGTGAAAAAAAAAGCTGGAAATATTATAACTGTACCGTTAGAGCTGAAATGAAAGGTGATTGTGAAACTACCAGCTGGCGTTAAAATTAGACTTTTTCAGCATAGAAACACTGTTGTCAACTAGAAGAAGTATTTTGCAGAGTTTTCCAGTATGTTTGTGTGATCCCAAGTATGTGAAATTTTCAAGGAGACGCTGGGAAAAAGACAATCTGAAACGGGTTGGAACGGTAAAATTCTAACGCTAGAACTGAAATGAAAGGTGTGTATGAAATATGTTGCTCGCATCAAAATAAGACTTTTTCCAGCATGGAAAAAGTGTTGTCAACTAGAAAAAGTATTTTGCAGAGTTTTCAAGTGTGTTTCTATTATGTGTAGTATTTGGCATTTTAACAGAAGACGTTGTGATGTGGTCGCTCATCTTGTCTGAAAACGCTTATAACTGTAATGTTTGAGCTGAAATGAACGCTGTGCATAAAATATGTTGCTGGCATCAAAAGAAGACTTTTTCCAGCATGGAAACAGTGCTGTTAACTGGAAGAAGTATTTTGCAGAGTTTTCCAGTATGTTTGTGTGATCCCAAGTATGTGAAATTTTCAAGCAGACTCTGGGAAAAAGACAATCTGAAACGGGTTGGAACGGTAAAATTCTAAGGCTAGAGCTGAAATGAAAGGTATGTATGAAATATGTTCCTTGCGTCAAAATAGGACTTTTTCCAACAGTGTTGTCAACTTAGAAGAAGTATTTTGCAGTGTTGTCAAGTGTGTTTCTATTCTGTGTAGTATTTGGCATTCAACAGTAGAGGTTGTGATATGGTCGCTCATCTTGTCTGGAAACGCTTATAACTGTAATGTTTGAGCTGAAATGAATGCTGTGCATAAAATATGTTGCTGGCGTCAAAATTAGACTTTTTCCAGCATGGAAACACTATTTTACATTAGAAGAAGCATTTTGCTGAGTTTTCCCGTGTGTTTCTTTCATCTGCAGTACCTGGCACTTTCAGGGCAAACGTTGTGAAAAACAGTCTCATATGGCCAGGAACGGTGAAATTTTACCGTTTGAGCTGAAATGACAGCTTTGCATCAAATATGTTGCTGGCGTCAAAATAAGACTTTTTCCAGCATGGAAACACTATTTTACATTAGAAGAAGCATTTCGCAGAGTTTTCAAGTATGTTTCTGTGATTTGTACTGTGTGGCATTTTCAGGGCACACGCTGTGTCCCAGACACACAGAGAATGGCTGGAAACGCTTAAAACGGCAAGTTTCAGTCAGTTAGTGCTGAAATGAACGGTGTGTCTAAAATATGTTGCTGGCGTCAAAATAAGACTTTTTCCAGCATGGAAACACTATTTTACATTAGAAGAAGCATTTTGCAGAGTTTTCCCGTGTGTTTCTTTCATCTGCAGTACCTGGCACTTTCAGGGCAAACGTTGTGAAAAACAGTCTCATATGGCCAGGAACGGTGAAATTTTACCGTTTGAGCTGAAATGACAGCTTTGCATCAAATATGTTGCTGGCGTCAAAATAAGACTGTTTCCAGCATGGAAACACAATTTTACATTAGAAGAAGCATTTTGCAGAGTTTTCCCGTGTGTTTCTTTCATCTGCAGTACCTGGCACTTTCAGGGCACACGCTGTGTCCCAGACACACAGAGAATGGCTGGAAAAACTTAAAACGGCAAGTTTCAGTCAGTTAGTGCTGAAATGAACGGTGTGTCTAAAATATGTTGCTGGCGTCAAAATAAGACTGTTTCCAGCATGGAAACACTATTTTACATTAGAAGAAGCATTTTGCAGAGTTTTCAAGTATGTTTCTGTGATTTGTACTGTGTGGCATTTTCGGGGCACACGCTGTGTCCCAGACACACAGAGAATGGCTGGAAACGCTTTAAACGGCAAGTTTCTGTCAGTTAGTGCTGAAATGAACGGTGTGTCTAAAATATGTTGCTGGCGTCAAAATAAGACTGTTTCCAGCATGGAAACACTATTTTACATTAGAAGAAGCATTTTGCTGAGTTTTCCCGTGTGTTTCTTTCATCTGCAGTACCTGGCACTTTCAGGGCAAACGTTGTGAAAAACAGTCTCATATGGCCAGGAACGGTGAAATTTTACCGTTTGAGCTGATATGACAGCTTTGCATCAAATATGTTGCTGGCGTCAAAATAAGACTTTTTCCAGCATGGAAACACTATTTTACATTAGAAGAAGCATTTGGCAGAGTTTTCCCGTGTGTTTCTTTCATCTGCAGTACCTGGCACTTTCAGGGCAAACGTTGTGAAAAACAGTCTCATATGGCCAGGAACGGTGAAATTTTACCGTTTGCGCTGATATGACAGCTTTGCATCAAATATGTTGCTGGCGTCAAAATAAGACTGTTTCCAGCATGGAAACACAATTTTACATTAGAAGAAGCATTTTGCAGAGTTTTCCCGTGTGTTTCTTTCATCTGCAGTACCTGGCACTTTCAGGGCACACGCTGTGTCCCAGACACACAGAGAATGGCTGGAAAAACTTAAAACGGCAAGTTTCAGTCAGTTAGTGCTGAAATGAACGGTGTGTCTAAAATATGTTGCTGGCGTCAAAATAAGACTGTTTCCAGCATGGAAACACTATTTTACATTAGAAGAAGCATTTTGCAGAGTTTTCAAGTATGTTTCTGTGATTTGTACTGTGTGGCATTTTCGGGGCACACGCTGTGTCCCAGACACACAGAGAATGGCTGGAAACGTTTAAAACGGCAAGTTTCTGTCAGTTAGTGCTGAAATGAACGGTGTGTCTAAAATATGTTGCTGTCGTCAAAATAAGACTGTTTCCAGCATGGAAACACTATTTTACATTAGAAGAAGCATTTTGCAGAGTTTTCAAGTATGTTTCTGTGATTTGTACTGTGTGGCATTTTCGGGGCACACGCTGTGTCCCAGACACACAGAGAATGGCTGGAAACGCTTTAAACGGCAAGTTTCTGTCAGTTAGTGCTGAAATGAACGGTGTGTCTAAAATATGTTGCTGGCTTCAAAATAAGACTGTTTCCAGCATGGAAACACTATTTTACATTAGAAGAAGCATTTGGCAGAGTTTTCCCGTGTGTTTCTTTCATCTGCAGTACCTGGCACTTTCAGGGCAAACGTTGTGAAAAACAGTCTCATATGGCCAGGAACGGTGAAATTTTACCGTTTGAGCTGAAATGACAGCTTTGCATCAAATATGTTGCTGGCGTCAAAATAAGACTTTTTCCAGCATGGAAACACTATTTTACATTAGAAGAAGCATTTCGCAGAGTTTTCAAGTATGTTTCTGTGATTTGTACTGTGTGGCATTTTCAGGGCACACGCTGTGTCCCAGACACACGGAGAATGGCTGGAAACGCTTAAAACGGCAAGTTTCAGTCAGTTAGTGCTGAAATGAACGGTGTGTCTAAAATATGTTGCTGGCGTCAAAATAAGACTGTTTCCAGCATGGAAACACTATTTTACATTAGAAGAAGCATTTTGCAGAGTTTTCCCGTGTGTTTCTTTCATCTGCAGTACCTGGCACTTTCAGGGCACACGCTGTGTCCCAGACACACAGAGAATGGCTGGAAAAACTTAAAACGGCAAGTTTCAGTCAGTTAGTGCTGAAATGAACGGTGTGTCTAAAATATGTTGCTGGCGTCAAAATAAGACTGTTTCCAGCATGGAAACACTATTTTACATTAGAAGAAGCATTTTGCAGAGTTTTCAAGTATGTTTCTGTGATTTGTACTGTGTGGCATTTTCGGGGCACACGCTGTGTCCCAGACACACAGAGAATGGCTGGAAACGCTTGAAACGGCAAGTTTCTGTCAGTTAGTGCTGAAATGAACGGTGTGTCTAAAATATGTTGCTGGCGTCAAAATAAGACTGTTTCCAGCATGGAAACACTATTTTACATTAGAAGAAGCATTTTGCAGAGTTTTCCCGTGTGTTTCTTTCATCTGCAGTACCTGGCACTTTCAGGGCAAACGTTGTGAAAAACAGTCTCATATGGCCAGGAACGGTGAAATTTTACCGTTTGAGCTGAAATGACAGCTTTGCATCAAATATGTTGCTGGCGTCAAAAAAGACTTTTTCCAGCATGGAAAAAGTGTTGTCAACTAGAAGAAGTATTTTGCAGAGTTTTCCAGTATGTTTCTGTAATTTGTAGGATGTAGCATTTTCAGGGCACACGCTGGTAAAAACACCACCTGGAACTAGCTGGAACGCTAAATTTCAGCTCAAAAGGTCAAATTTGTCCGTTCCTGGCCATATGAGACTGTTTTTCACAACGTTTGCCCTGAAAGTGCCAGGTACTGCAGATGAAAGAAACACACGGGAAAACTCAGCAAAATGCTTCTTCTAATGTAAAATAGTGTTTCCATGCTGGAAACAGTCTTATTTTGACGCCAGCAACATATTTTAGACACACCGTTCATTTCAGCACTAACTGACTGAAACTTGCCGTTTTAAGCGTTTCCAGCCATTCTCTGTGCTTCTGGGACACAGCGTGTTCCCCGAAAATGCCACACAGTACAAATCACAGAAACATACTTGAAAACTCTGCAAAATGCTTCTTCTAATGTAAAATAGTGTTTCCATGCTGGGAAAAAGTCTTATTTTGACGCCAGCAGCACATTTGACACAAAGCTGTCATTTCAGCTCAAACGGTAAAATTGGACCGTTCCTGGCCATTTGAGACTGTTTTTCACAACGTTTGCCCTGAAAGTGCCAGGTACTGCAGATGAAAGAAACACACGGGAAAACTCAGCAAAATGCTTCTTCTAATGTAAAATAGTGTTTCCATGCTGGAAACAGTCTTATTTTGACGCCAGCAACATATTTTAGACACACCGTTCATTTCAGCACTAACTGACAGAAACTTGCCGTTTCAAGCGTTTCCAGCCATTCTCTGTGTGTCTGGGACACAGCGTGTGCCCCGAAAATGCCACACAGTACAAATCACAGAAACATACTTGAAAACTCTGCAAAATGCTTCTTCTAATGTAAAATAGGGTTTCCATGCTGGGAAAGAGTCTTATTTTGACGCCAGCAGCACATTTGACACAAAGCTGTCATTTCAGCTCAAACGGTAAAATTGGACCGTTCCTGGCCATTTGAGACTGTTTTTCACAACGTTTGCCCTGAAAGTGCCAGGTACTGCAGATGAAAGAAACACACGGGAAAACTCAGCAAAATGCTTCTTCTAATGTAAAATAGTGTTTCCATGCTGGAAACAGTCTTATTTTGACGCCAGCAACATATTTTAGACACACCGTTCATTTCAGCACTAACTGACTGAAACTTGCCGTTTTAAGCGTTTCCAGCCATTCTCTGTGCTTCTGGGACACAGCGTGTTCCCCGAAAATGCCACACAGTACAAATCACAGAAACATACTTGAAAACTCTGCAAAATGCTTCTTCTAATGTAAAATAGTGTTTCCATGCTGGAAACAGTCTTATTTTGACGCCAGCAACATATTTTAGACACACCGTTCATTTCAGCACTAACTGACAGAAACTTGCCGTTTCAAGCGTTTCCAGCCATTCTCTGTGTGTCTGGGACACAGCGTGTGCCCCGAAAATGCCACACAGTACAAATCACAGAAACATACTTGAAAACTCTGCAAAATGCTTCTTCTAATGTAAAATAGGGTTTCCATGCTGGGAAAGAGTCTTATTTTGACGCCAGCAGCACATTTGACACAAAGCTGTCATTTCAGCTCAAACGGTAAAATTGGACCGTTCCTGGCCATTTGAGACTGTTTTTTCACAACGTTTGCCCTGAAAGTGCCAGGTACTGCAGATGAAAGAAACACACGGGAAAACTCAGCAAAATGCTTCTTCTAATGTAAAATAGTGTTTCCATGCTGGAAACAGTCTTATTTTGACGCCAGCAACATATTTTAGACACACCGTTCATTTCAGCACTAACTGACTGAAACTTGCCGTTTTAAGCGTTTCCAGCCATTCTCTGTGCTTCTGGGACACAGCGTGTTCCCCGAAAATGCCACACAGTACAAATCACAGAAACATACTTGAAAACTCTGCAAAATGCTTCTTCTAATGTAAAATAGTGTTTCCATGCTGGAAACAGTCTTATTTTGACGCCAGCAACATATTTTAGACACACCGTTCATTTCAGCACTAACTGACAGAAACTTGCCGTTTCAAGCGTTTCCAGCCATTCTCTGTGTGTCTGGGACACAGCGTGTGCCCCGAAAATGCCACACAGTACAAATCACAGAAACATACTTGAAAACTCTGCAAAATGCTTCTTCTAATGTAAAATAGTGTTTCCATGCTGGAAACAGTCTTATTTTGACGCCAGCAACATATTTGATACAAAGCTGTCATTTCAGCTCAAACGGTAAAATTGGACCGTTCCTGGCCATTTGAGACTGTTTTTCACAACGTTTGCCCTGAAAGTGCCAGGTACTGCAGATGAAAGAAACACACGGGAAAACTCAGCAAAATGCTTCTTCTAATGTAAAATAGTGTTTCCATGCTGGAAACAGTCTTATTTTGACGCCAGCAACATATTTTAGACACACCGTTCATTTCAGCACTAACTGACTGAAACTTGCCGTTTTAAGCGTTTCCAGCCATTCTCTGTGTTTCTGGGACACAGCGTGTTCCCCGAAAATGCCACACAGTACAAATCACAGAAACATACTTGAAAACTCTGCAAAATGCTTCTTCTAATGTAAAATAGTGTTTCCATGCTGGAAACAGTCTTATTTTGACGCCAGCAACATATTTTAGACACACCGTTCATTTCAGCACTAACTGACAGAAACTTGCCGTTTCAAGCGTTTCCAGCCATTCTCTGTGTGTCTGGGACACAGCGTGTGCCCCGAAAATGCCACACAGTACAAATCACAGAAACATACTTGAAAACTCTGCAAAATGCTTCTTCTAATGTAAAATAGTGTTTCCATGCTGGAAACAGTCTTATTTTGACGCCAGCAACATATTTGATACAAAGCTGTCATTTCAGCTCAAACGGTAAAATTGGACCGTTCCTGGCCATTTGAGACTGTTTTTCACAACGTTTGCCCTGAAAGTGCCAGGTACTGCAGATGAAAGAAACACACGGGAAAACTCAGCAAAATGCTTCTTCTAATGTAAAATAGTGTTTCCATGCTGGAAACAGTCTTATTTTGACGCCAGCAACATATTTTAGACACACCGTTAATTTCAGCACTAACTGACTGAAACTTGCCGTTTTAAGCGTTTCCAGCCATTCTCTGTGTTTCTGGGACACAGCGTGTTCCCCGAAAATGCCACACAGTACAAATCACAGAAACATACTTGAAAACTCTGCAAAATGCTTCTTCTAATGTAAAATAGTGTTTCCATGCTGGAAACAGTCTTATTTTGACGCCAGCAACATATTTTAGACACACCGTTCATTTCAGCACTAACTGACAGAAACTTGCCGTTTCAAGCGTTTCCAGCCATTCTCTGTGTGTCTGGGACACAGCGTGTGCCCCGAAAATGCCACACAGTACAAATCACAGAAACATACTTGAAAACTCTGCAAAATGCTTCTTCTAATGTAAAATAGTGTTTCCATGCTGGAAACAGTCTTATTTTGACGCCAGCAACATATTTGATACAAAGCTGTCATTTCAGCTCAAACGGTAAAATTGGACCGTTCCTGGCCATTTGAGACTGTTTTTCACAACGTTTGCCCTGAAAGTGCCAGGTACTGCAGATGAAAGAAACACACGGGAAAACTCAGCAAAATGCTTCTTCTAATGTAAAATAGTGTTTCCATGCTGGAAACAGTCTTATTTTGACGCCAGCAACATATTTTAGACACACCGTTCATTTCAGCACTAACTGACTGAAACTTGCCGTTTTAAAGCGTTTCCAGCCATTCTCTGTGTTTCTGGGACACAGCGTGTTCCCCGAAAATGCCACACAGTACAAATCACAGAAACATACTTGAAAACTCTGCAAAATGCTTCTTCTAATGTAAAATAGTGTTTCCATGCTGGAAACAGTCTTATTTTGACGCCAGCAACATATTTTAGACACACCGTTCATTTCAGCACTAACTGACAGAAACTTGCCGTTTCAAGCGTTTCCAGCCATTCTCTGTGTGTCTGGGACACAGCGTGTGCCCCGAAAATGCCACACAGTACAAATCACAGAAACATACTTGAAAACTCTGCAAAATGCTTCTTCTAATGTAAAATAGTGTTTCCATGCTGGAAACAGTCTTATTTTGACGCCAGCAACATATTTGATACAAAGCTGTCATTTCAGCTCAAACGGTAAAATTGGACCGTTCCTGGCCATTTGAGACTGTTTTTCACAACGTTTGCCCTGAAAGTGCCAGGTACTGCAGATGAAAGAAACACACGGGAAAACTCAGCAAAATGCTTCTTCTAATGTAAAATAGTGTTTCCATGCTGGAAACAGTCTTATTTTGACGCCAGCAACATATTTTAGACACACCGTTCATTTCAGCACTAACTGACTGAAACTTGCCGTTTTAAGCGTTTCCAGCCATTCTCTGTGTTTCTGGGACACAGCGTGTTCCCCGAAAATGCCACACAGTACAAATCACAGAAACATACTTGAAAACTCTGCAAAATGCTTCTTCTAATGTAAAATAGTGTTTCCATGCTGGAAACAGTCTTATTTTGACGCCAGCAACATATTTGATACAAAGCTGTCATTTCAGCTCAAACGGTAAAATTGGACCGTTCCTGGCCATTTGAGACTGTTTTTCACAACGTTTGCCCTGAAAGTGCCAGGTACTGCAGATGAAAGAAACACACGGGAAAACTCAGCAAAATGCTTCTTCTAATGTAAAATAGTGTTTCCATGCTGGAAACAGTCTTATTTTGACGCCAGCAACATATTTTAGACACACCGTTAATTTCAGCACTAACTGACTGAAACTTGCCGTTTTAAGCGTTTCCAGCCATTCTCTGTGTTTCTGGGACACAGCGTGTTCCCCGAAAATGCCACACAGTACAAATCACAGAAACATACTTGAAAACTCTGCAAAATGCTTCTTCTAATGTAAAATAGTGTTTCCATGCTGGAAACAGTCTTATTTTGACGCCAGCAACATATTTTAGACACACCGTTCATTTCAGCACTAACTGACAGAAACTTGCCGTTTCAAGCGTTTCCAGCCATTCTCTGTGTGTCTGGGACACAGCGTGTGCCCCGAAAATGCCACACAGTACAAATCACAGAAACATACTTGAAAACTCTGCAAAATGCTTCTTCTAATGTAAAATAGTGTTTCCATGCTGGAAACAGTCTTATTTTGACGCCAGCAACATATTTGATACAAAGCTGTCATTTCAGCTCAAACGGTAAAATTGGACCGTTCCTGGCCATTTGAGACTGTTTTTCACAACGTTTGCCCTGAAAGTGCCAGGTACTGCAGATGAAAGAAACACACGGGAAAACTCAGCAAAATGCTTCTTCTAATGTAAAATAGTGTTTCCATGCTGGAAACAGTCTTATTTTGACGCCAGCAACATATTTTAGACACACCGTTCATTTCAGCACTAACTGACTGAAACTTGCCGTTTTAAGCGTTTCCAGCCATTCTCTGTGCTTCTGGGACACAGCGTGTTCCCCGAAAATGCCACACAGTACAAATCACAGAAACATACTTGAAAACTCTGCAAAATGCTTCTTCTAATGTAAAATAGTGTTTCCATGCTGGAAACAGTCTTATTTTGACGCCAGCAACATATTTTAGACACACCGTTCATTTCAGCACTAACTGACAGAAACTTGCCGTTTCAAGCGTTTCCAGCCATTCTCTGTGTGTCTGGGACACAGCGTGTGCCCCGAAAATGCCACACAGTACAAATCACAGAAACATACTTGAAAACTCTGCAAAATGCTTCTTCTAATGTAAAATAGTGTTTCCATGCTGGAAACAGTCTTATTTTGACGCCAGCAACATATTTTAGACACACCGTTCATTTCAGCACTAACTGACAGAAACTTGCCGTTTCAAGCGTTTCCAGCCATTCTCTGTGTGTCTGGGACACAGCGTGTGCCCCGAAAATGCCACACAGTACAAATCACAGAAACATACTTGAAAACTCTGCAAAATGCTTCTTCTAATGTAAAATAGTGTTTCCATGCTGGAAACAGTCTTATTTTGACGCCAGCAACATATTTTAGACACACCGTTCATTTCAGCACTAACTGGCAGAAACTTGCCGTTTCAAGCGTTTCCAGCCATTCTCTGTGTGTCTGGGACACAGCGTGTGCCCCGAAAATGCCACACAGTACAAATCACAGAAACATACTTGAAAACTCTGCAAAATGCTTCTTCTAATGTAAAATAGTGTTTCCATGCTGGAAACAGTCTTATTTTGACGCCAGCAACATATTTGATACAAAGCTGTCATTTCAGCTCAAACGGTAAAATTGGACCGTTCCTGGCCATTTGAGACTGTTTTTCACAACGTTTGCCCTGAAAGTGCCAGGTACTGCAGATGAAAGAAACACACGGGAAAACTCAGCAAAATGCTTCTTCTAATGTAAAATAGTGTTTCCATGCTGGAAACAGTCTTATTTTGACGCCAGCAACATATTTTAGACACACCGTTCATTTCAGCACTAACTGACTGAAACTTGCCGTTTTAAGCGTTTCCAGCCATTCTCTGTGTTTCTGGGACACAGCGTGTTCCCCGAAAATGCCACACAGTACAAATCACAGAAACATACTTGAAAACTCTGCAAAATGCTTCTTCTAATGTAAAATAGTGTTTCCATGCTGGAAACAGTCTTATTTTGACGCCAGCAACATATTTTAGACACACCGTTCATTTCAGCACTAACTGGCAGAAACTTGCCGTTTCAAGCGTTTCCAGCCATTCTCTGTGTGTCTGGGACACAGCGTGTGCCCCGAAAATGCCACACAGTACAAATCACAGAAACATACTTGAAAACTCTGCAAAATGCTTCTTCTAATGTAAAATAGTGTTTCCATGCTGGAAACAGTCTTATTTTGACGCCAGCAACATATTTGATACAAAGCTGTCATTTCAGCTCAAACGGTAAAATTGGACCGTTCCTGGCCATTTGAGACTGTTTTTCACAACGTTTGCCCTGAAAGTGCCAGGTACTGCAGATGAAAGAAACACACGGGAAAACTCAGCAAAATGCTTCTTCTAATGTAAAATAGTGTTTCCATGCTGGAAACAGTCTTATTTTGACGCCAGCAACATATTTTAGACACACCGTTCATTTCAGCACTAACTGACTGAAACTTGCCGTTTTAAGCGTTTCCAGCCATTCTCTGTGTTTCTGGGACACAGCGTGTTCCCCGAAAATGCCACACAGTACAAATCACAGAAACATACTTGAAAACTCTGCAAAATGCTTCTTCTAATGTAAAATAGTGTTTCCATGCTGGAAACAGTCTTATTTTGACGCCAGCAACATATTTTAGACACACCGTTCATTTCAGCACTAACTGACAGAAACTTGCCGTTTCAAGCGTTTCCAGCCATTCTCTGTGTGTCTGGGACACAGCGTGTGCCCCGAAAATGCCACACAGTACAAATCACAGAAACATACTTGAAAACTCTGCAAAATGCTTCTTCTAATGTAAAATAGTGTTTCCATGCTGGAAACAGTCTTATTTTGACGCCAGCAACATATTTGATACAAAGCTGTCATTTCAGCTCAAACGGTAAAATTGGACCGTTCCTGGCCATTTGAGACTGTTTTTCACAACGTTTGCCCTGAAAGTGCCAGGTACTGCAGATGAAAGAAACACACGGGAAAACTCAGCAAAATGCTTCTTCTAATGTAAAATAGTGTTTCCATGCTGGAAACAGTCTTATTTTGACGCCAGCAACATATTTTAGACACACCGTTCATTTCAGCACTAACTGACTGAAACTTGCCGTTTTAAGCGTTTCCAGCCATTCTCTGTGCTTCTGGGACACAGCGTGTTCCCCGAAAATGCCACACAGTACAAATCACAGAAACATACTTGAAAACTCTGCAAAATGCTTCTTCTAATGTAAAATAGTGTTTCCATGCTGGAAACAGTCTTATTTTGACGCCAGCAACATATTTTAGACACACCGTTCATTTCAGCACTAACTGACAGAAACTTGCCGTTTCAAGCGTTTCCAGCCATTCTCTGTGTGTCTGGGACACAGCGTGTGCCCCGAAAATGCCACACAGTACAAATCACAGAAACATACTTGAAAACTCTGCAAAATGCTTCTTCTAATGTAAAATAGTGTTTCCATGCTGGAAACAGTCTTATTTTGACGCCAGCAACATATTTTAGACACACCGTTCATTTCAGCACTAACTGACAGAAACTTGCCGTTTCAAGCGTTTCCAGCCATTCTCTGTGTGTCTGGGACACAGCGTGTGCCCCGAAAATGCCACACAGTACAAATCACAGAAACATACTTGAAAACTCTGCAAAATGCTTCTTCTAATGTAAAATAGTGTTTCCATGCTGGAAACAGTCTTATTTTGACGCCAGCAACATATTTTAGACACACCGTTCATTTCAGCACTAACTGGCAGAAACTTGCCGTTTCAAGCGTTTCCAGCCATTCTCTGTGTGTCTGGGACACAGCGTGTGCCCCGAAAATGCCACACAGTACAAATCACAGAAACATACTTGAAAACTCTGCAAAATGCTTCTTCTAATGTAAAATAGTGTTTCCATGCTGGAAACAGTCTTATTTTGACGCCAGCAACATATTTGATACAAAGCTGTCATTTCAGCTCAAACGGTAAAATTGGACCGTTCCTGGCCATTTGAGACTGTTTTTCACAACGTTTGCCCTGAAAGTGCCAGGTACTGCAGATGAAAGAAACACACGGGAAAACTCAGCAAAATGCTTCTTCTAATGTAAAATAGTGTTTCCATGCTGGAAACAGTCTTATTTTGACGCCAGCAACATATTTTAGACACACCGTTCATTTCAGCACTAACTGACTGAAACTTGCCGTTTTAAGCGTTTCCAGCCATTCTCTGTGTTTCTGGGACACAGCGTGTTCCCCGAAAATGCCACACAGTACAAATCACAGAAACATACTTGAAAACTCTGCAAAATGCTTCTTCTAATGTAAAATAGTGTTTCCATGCTGGAAACAGTCTTATTTTGACGCCAGCAACATATTTTAGACACACCGTTCATTTCAGCACTAACTGACAGAAACTTGCCGTTTCAAGCGTTTCCAGCCATTCTCTGTGTGTCTGGGACACAGCGTGTGCCCCGAAAATGCCACACAGTACAAATCACAGAAACATACTTGAAAACTCTGCAAAATGCTTCTTCTAATGTAAAATAGTGTTTCCATGCTGGAAACAGTCTTATTTTGACGCCAGCAACATATTTGATACAAAGCTGTCATTTCAGCTCAAACGGTAAAATTGGACCGTTCCTGGCCATTTGAGACTGTTTTTCACAACGTTTGCCCTGAAAGTGCCAGGTACTGCAGATGAAAGAAAACACACGGGAAAACTCAGCAAAATGCTTCTTCTAATGTAAAATAGTGTTTCCATGCTGGAAACAGTCTTATTTTGACGCCAGCAACATATTTTAGACACACCGTTCATTTCAGCACTAACTGACTGAAACTTGCCGTTTTAAGCGTTTCCAGCCATTCTCTGTGTTTCTGGGACACAGCGTGTTCCCCGAAAATGCCACACAGTACAAATCACAGAAACATACTTGAAAACTCTGCAAAATGCTTCTTCTAATGTAAAATAGTGTTTCCATGCTGGAAACAGTCTTATTTTGACGCCAGCAACATATTTTAGACACACCGTTCATTTCAGCACTAACTGACAGAAACTTGCCGTTTCAAGCGTTTCCAGCCATTCTCTGTGTGTCTGGGACACAGCGTGTGCCCCGAAAATGCCACACAGTACAAATCACAGAAACATACTTGAAAACTCTGCAAAATGCTTCTTCTAATGTAAAATAGTGTTTCCATGCTGGAAACAGTCTTATTTTGACGCCAGCAACATATTTGATACAAAGCTGTCATTTCAGCTCAAACGGTAAAATTGGACCGTTCCTGGCCATTTGAGACTGTTTTTCACAACGTTTGCCCTGAAAGTGCCAGGTACTGCAGATGAAAGAAACACACGGGAAAACTCAGCAAAA
>NW_024469771.1:10000-12500 GCF_017976425.1 Toxotes jaculatrix
TAACCCTAACCCCTAACCCTAACCCCTAGGTGGTTTTCATCCCCTTAACCCTAACCCTAACCCTAACCCTAACAACACTTTTAACCCCTTCCCAACCCTAAAAACCTGACCTTAACTTTTCAAAAAGTACCACAAAAAGTGGGGTCCAAACGACTCACAAGGCTCTGAAACGTGCTCCTAACTACTTTCTGGAGGAAGTTTTTCGCCTGTGACACTTAGTCATTTTTCCACTCAGGTTCGCATGCTGCGATCTGATTGGACGAGCGTTTTTCTTGAATAACTCCCGAACCGTACATCCTAGACACTTGGAAACCACGTTCGTCTAATATAATTCGAACATTCTGCATCCAACGGTACCACCCACGACTCTCTACGACCTTCCTGTCCGGAGATACAGGAAAAACAAACTTTATTTCGGCCATATCTCCGGACTCGAACGTTGTACAGGCTCGAGGGTGGTACCAATGGAAAGCCCGTACCCGAAAATAGGGGGGTACAAGGTGGTTTCATGTCTCTACGACCTTCCGTTCCCGAGATATGCACCTTTGAAGTTATCGTCGGGGGCGACGATAGGTGGTTTTCATCCCCTTAACCTAACCCTAACCCTAACCCTAACCCTAACCCTAACCCTAATTAATAACCCTAACCCTAAAGAAAGACAGATCCCCACACCTAACCCTAACCCTCATTTTCATGTTGATGGCTACTTATTGCATGTAGATCTCCATATATGATTTTGAAAAAACATCTCGCAAAATCACTACCAATCGACTCCAAATGGTCTGAAACGTGCTCCTAACTACTTTCTGGAGGAAGTTTTTCGGCTGTGACACTTAGTCATTTTTCCACTCAGGTTCGCATGCTGCGATCTGATTGGACGAGCGTTTTTCTTGAATAACTCCCGAACCGTACATCCTAGACACTTGGAAACCACGTTCGTCTAATATAATTCGACCATTCTGCATCCAACGGTACCACCCACGACTCTCTACGACCTTCCTGTCCGGAGATACAGGAAAAACAAACTTTATTTCGCCCATATCTCCGGACTCGAACGTTGTACAGGCTCGAGGGTGGTACCAATGGAAAGCCCGTACCCGAAAATAGGGGGGTACAAGGTGGTTTCATGTCTCTACGACCTTCCGTTCCCGAGATATGCACCTTTGAAGTTATCGTCGGGGGCGACGATAGGTGGTTTTCATCCCCTTAACCTAACCCTAACCCTAACCCTAACCCTAAACCCTAACCCTAACCCTAACCCTAACCCTAACCCTAACCCCTAACCCTAACCCTAACCCTAACCCTAACCCTAACCCACTAACCCTAACCCTAACCCTAACCCTAACCCTAACCCTAACCCTAACCCAACCCCCTAACCCTAACCCTAACCCCTAACCCTAACCCTAACCCTAACCCTAACCCTAAACCTGACCTTAACTTTTCAAAAAGTACCACAAAAAGTGGGGTCCAAACGACTCACAAGGCTCTGAAACGTGCTCCTAACTACTTTCTGGAGGAAGTTTTTCGGCTGTGACACTTAGTCATTTTTCCACTCAGGTTCGCATGCTGCGATCTGATTGGACGAGCGTTTTTCTTGAATAACTCCCGAACCGTACATCCTAGACACTTGGAAACCACGTTCGTCTAATATAATTCGACCATTCTGCATCCAACGGTACCACCCACGACTCTCTACGACCTTCCTGTCCGGAGATACAGGAAAAACAAACTTTATTTCGGCCATATCTCCGGACTCGAACGTTGTACAGGCTCGAGGGTGGTACCAATGGAAAGCCCGTACCCGAAAATAGGGGGGTACAAGGTGGTTTCATGTCTCTACGACCTTCCGTTCCCGAGATATGCACCTTTGAAGTTATCGTCGGGGGCGACGATAGGTGGTTTTCATCCCCTTAACCTAACCCTAACCCTAACCCTAACCCCTAACCCTAACCCCTAGGTGGTTTTCATCCCCTTAACCCTAACCCTAACCCTAACCCTAACAACACTTTTAACCCCTTCCCAACCCTAAAAACCTGACCTTAACTTTTCAAAAAGTACCACAAAAAGTGGGGTCCAAACGACTCACAAGGCTCTGAAACGTGCTCCTAACTACTTTCTGGAGGAAGTTTTTCGCCTGTGACACTTAGTCATTTTTCCACTCAGGTTCGCATGCTGCGATCTGATTGGACGAGCGTTTTTCTTGAATAACTCCCGAACCGTACATCCTAGACACTTGGAAACCACGTTCGTCTAATATAATTCGAACATTCTGCATCCAACGGTACCACCCACGACTCTCTACGACCTTCCTGTCCGGAGATACAGGAAAAACAAACTTTATTTCGGCCATATCTCCGGACTCGAACGTTGTACAGGCTCGAGGGTGGTACCAATGGAAAGCCCGTACCCGAAAATAGGGGGGTACAAGGTGGTTTCATGTCTCTACGACCTTCCGTTCCCGAGATATGCACCTTTGAAGTTATCGTCGGGGGCGACGATA